>NC_090307.1:21166983-21470014 GCF_039906515.1 Pseudorca crassidens | reverse complement strand
GCTTTATTGAATATCATACATTAAAATTCACATACTATACAATTTTGCATTTAAAGTGTACAATTTAATGGTTTCAGTGTAATACAGATGTGTGTGACCCATCTGACCACAGCCAATTTTAGAACACTTTCATTACCTCATACTGTTTAGCTGTCATCCCCTTGTCCTCTTGTTCTCTCTTTCTCCCTACCTTACCCACAGCCCTAGGCAACCACCAATCTACTGCCTCTGTAGATTTCCCTATTCTGGACATTTCACATGAACAAAATCATAGAATATGTTGTGTTTTGTGACTCGTTTCTTTAACTTAGCATAATATTTTCAAGGTTCATCCTTGTGGTATATATCAGTACTCCATTACTCCATTCCTTCTATGGTCAAGTAATATTCCATTTGTATAGATATATCATGTTTTATTCATCCACTCATTAGTTGACGGACATTATCCCCACCTTTTGCCTCTTATGAATAGTTCCATATAAACATTTGTGCACAAGGTTTTGTGTGAAGCTTTTTTTTTTTTTTTTTTTTTGCGGTACGCGGGCCTCTCACTGTTGTGGCCTCTCCCGCTGCAGAGCACAGGCTCCGGACGCGCAGGCTCAGCGGCCATGGCTCACGGGCCCAGCTGCTCCGCGGCATGTGGGATCTTCCCGGACCGGGGCACGAACCCGCGTCCCCTGCATTGGCAGGTGGACTCTCAACCACTGCGCCACCAGGGAAGCTCGAACCTATTTTTTCTAACATCTTTATTGGAGTGTAATTGCTTTACAATGTTATGTTAGTTTCTACTGTATAACAAAGTGAATCACCTATATGTATACATATATCGCCATATCCCCTCCCTCTTGCATCTCCCTCCCACCCTCCCTATCCCACCCCTCTAGGTGGTCACAAAGCACCAAGCTGATCTCCCTGTGCTATGCAGCTGCTTCCCACTAGCTATCTATTTTACAAAAAGAGTCATATACCACAGTGTTCATTACAGCACTATTTACAACAGCCAGGACATGGAAGCAACCTAAGTGTCCATTGACAGATGAATGGAAAAAGAAGATGTGGCACATATATACAATGGAATATTAGCCATAAAAAGGAACGAAACTGAGTTATTTGTAGTGAGGTGGATGGACCTAGAGTCTGTCATACAGAGTGAAAGTCAGAAAGATAAAAACAAATACCGTGTGCTAACACATATATACGGAATCTAAAAAAAAAAAAATGGTTCTGAAGAACCTAGGGGCAGGACAGGAATAAAGATGCAGATGTAGAGAATGGACTTGAGGACACGGGGAGGGGGAAGGGTAAACTGGGACGAAGTGAGAGAGTGGCATGGACATGAACCTATGTTTTTAATTCTCTTGGGTATATGCCTAGAAGTGGAATTGCTGAGTTGTATGGTAACTCCATGTTTAATCATTTGAGTAACTACCGGCCTGTTTTCCAAAGCTACTCTACTATTTTACATTCCCTCCAGCCATGTATGAGTGTTTCTATTTCTCTACATCCTCACCAACACTTGTTAATAGCTGACTTTTTTATTCTAGCCAGCCTAGTGAGTATGAGGTGGTTTCTCATTGTAGGTTTGATTTCAATTTCCTGATGACTAATGATGTTGAGTATTTTTTCGTGGGATTATTGGCCATTTGTATGTATTTTCTGAAGAAATGTCTATTCAGATCCTTTGCCCATTTTTATTTGGGTTATTGGTCTTTTTATTATTGAGTTGTAGTGGCTTTTTATGGGCATATGTGTGTGGAGTGAAGTCTACCACCTTGATAGGAACAGGCTAAATGTAACGCCACAGAGGAACTTCTAGGGGCAATATGCGGTCATCGGCTACCTGGGTGGAAATGTTTGAGTTCATAAACACTGTCTTTTCTTGCCTTGCTTTTCTCTTTAACTGACACTCTGTCATGCATGTGCACTGCTCTTGGATCATTAGATCTGATACAACCTGCACTGATGTGACAGCCTCCATCCTTCCCTCTGTTTCTATAACTTCTTGTTAATTTAATTATTAACACTTAATGCATTGGTCAGGCAGCTTCCATAGAAGTTCGTAATGTGAGTTGTAATTACATATAACTCAGATGGGTTCCTCAAGGGGAGGGGTTGTATCTTAGTCATTTTCATGTCCCCAGTATCTTACATACTAGTTGGCATGGACTAAGCATTAAGAAATTTGTAAGAAATGCATAGTTTTCTCTCTCAGAATTGAATTTGTATTTTCATCCTAAATGTTGAATATGTGGGGGAAAAAAAAAGTGTCTCATTCATTTAGTCCTTCTTATGACAAAAGAAAACCCACAAAAACAACAACAACAAGATTGTGCACAACCCTCAGATTCCAAGTCTTCTTTCTCATTTTATCTATATTCCTGTAGTTCCGAAAAGCTATTCCGATGCATGAAGTTTTAAGTGCACTATAATTAAGACATGACAAAGGGTTCTAAATCGCAATTGAAATATTTTGGTAATTACTCCTTGTGGAACACATTTGGGTTACAAGTTCAGTAGGAACAAAATGGACAAAGTTAAAGATGAAGCAACTGCGTCATCAAATGAGGCATCTCGTAAAGATGAAGGCTAAACACTCTTGTTCGGCAGCATCCCCCCAACCGTCTTTTCATTATTAAGTATTCTAGTAAAAATGAAAAACACAAAACAAGAAGTCCTCTGTGTTCCCTCAATTTAGGAAATGTTACATCAAGCAAAGTTAAATTGAACAAGTACACACTGCAGGTTTTCTCAGAATCTCTAACAGGAAATGGTATGTGCAATTAGCAAAGACTATAGAGTTAAAGGTCATTTTTTCCCTATGTTTGGAGGATGAAAGTGCTTTAGGTGAAGAATATCCTATTATCAGCAGTAAAGCTACACCAATTTAACTTATATGTAATTTCAACTTACTGTATACATTTCTGTGGAAACTGCCTACCCAATTAAAAGGGGATTTTTACCATGGTTAATGGGTGTGGTCATTTTTTTATTCTTGAAGTTCAGACCCATTACACATTTTGTAGGAAACAACATGACGCCTTTTTAATCACAGCCCGGTGCTTCCCTTCTGCTAAGAAAAATAAGTGTGATATTTGTGAGTTTGCATCCATTTCCTCTTTAGAGGGCCAGCAAAGAAAATAATTAACCCTGGTGATTAAATTATACAATTCAGTTTTCCCCTGGTGTGTTCTTAGTGACATTCAAAAAAATAGTTAGTGAATCCAACTGCTGAGTTCTTGGTCATAACACTTCATCACCGATTTCCAGTGTATGAAAATAAAAGAAATTTCAAATGACTTGGGGGATTGTGTGTGGGTGTGTGTGATTCTTAAAGGATGTTTAGCCAGATAGAAGTAAGGATTGTGTATGTAGTATTGTGTTTTCCTTTAGAATGATAATTTAGGCTGTAAAATACCTTGGGAATTAAGACTCCACAGGGTCACTGTGTAGATATAGGCAGGAAGGGAGAAAGAGAGGAGGGGTATTTTCCTTCTTTGATTTTTAAAGCAATAATAAAATCATAAGAAATGGCCTCAGAAGAAGATATCATTGAGTGAGTTTTTCTCTTCCCCACCTCTGGACTTCCTTCCATGTCAACAGCAGAGCCAATTTGTTCTCATTTCCACTGTGAACTGCTTGGTGTTCTTCTTTTGGGCTGAATGCTTTAAGGGAAATTTCATGTTTATCAGCATCTCCCCTAAAATCAGGAGCGTCTGTATGGTTGTGAATCTAATCTTTCATTTTAGCCACACCTTCTCCTTCCACCGTCTTGCTCTTCTCTCTACTCCTCCAGTCTACTCCAGTTTATATTGTACTGAGGGTGTTACTGGGTGAGCAGCTGAGAGCATGTCATTTGATCTGTGCATGGTCTGTGTGATGGACCAGTGTCACCTCATCTGCAGAGCTGGTATGAAGTTTAGACTAAGTGAAATGACACATCTCCAGGGCAGTGCCTGGAATGGAACAGATATTTGATAAGTGGCATCGTTATCGTTATTAACAACAGGTACCTGCCCATTAACATGCATTCTGCTCGATTACTCAAACTCAGAATAGGGAGTCTCATTTAGATCTTATAAGTTGGTCAGGTCTTACCATTTCCTGACATTTCAAGGAAAATCCAGGAGAAAGAAACTCTGCTAAAGAAGCATTCTAGAGGTGACTCTAAGAATAGTAGAACTTAGGGTAGTAAAATTTATCTTAAAATACAGGATCACTGAACCAAAGTTTAGAAGTAGGGATTCATGAGAGGAGATGAATGAGTTATGCTGCTTTGGGTGGGCTCTATAGTCTAGTGATTTGGACACGAACCAGGGTCTAGTACATATGAAGCATTAAATAAGTATTAGCTATTATTATTTTAAAAAATAACTTGAGCTAAAAGTATTATAGGCTTTCTTGAGGGAGCTTAAGAAGTGTACTACCATTATTTACAATTTACCAAAGACTATGAAAATGTCAGCATTGTAAATTATTAAGAAAATCCCCTAGAAAATAAATATTCACAATTAAATTAGCTTTGGATAATAAGGAATATTTATCATTCACATATATAATACATATGAAAACTTCCAAAATAAGTGAATAGAGTTTGGTTTAATGAATATATTCTCGGTGTTGCAATACATTAAACCCAGTCATGAGTTTGGGGCCCTCTTTTCTTTATACCTTATTTACATTACATTATTTACATTAAATCTATACTAGTTCAACCTCCAGGGTGTATTTCAAATCTACCCACTTGTCTCCATCCTGCCTTCCCTCACCTTAAAGAAATCCAACTACTCTCACCTGTTACCTGGACCAGACCTATAACCTCCTAACTCTCTTTCAGTCTTGCCTTACTGTAACCCATTCTCTCTCAGAATGATTTCAACAGTTTAATCAGAACACAGTATGTTCCTTCTTAGAAATTAAAACTCTCAAGGTCCTTGCATTTTTTTAGACTAAACTAAAAACTCCTTACCGCATCTTACCAACTGCTGTGGGATTTAGCTTGTGTCAACTTTGCTAACTTCATCACATCCTACCTCTATTCACTGGGCTCCAATACTAGCCTCCTGCCTGTTCCTTGAACAAACTAATTTCCATTCGCGAAACATTTTGGGGCAGCTTCCCATGTCTGGAATTATCTTCCCTCAGCTCTTAATGTGGCTAACTCCTCACCCAGATCATATCACAAATGCCACCCTCTTTTGGAGTTTATCCTTGTCCATTCTGACTAAATCAGCCTCTCTCAGTTACTCTGTTCCACCATCCTGTTATTTTTTCCTCTGTAGTACTTATTACAATCTGTTATTATCTATGTCCTCATTCACTGTTCCTATCTTCACCAGAGTAGAATCCTTATCTGTTTTGTTCACTGTTATGTCCGCAGAAACTAATCAATCAATCAGTCTGTTGAATTAATGATATGTTGCCATCACCATCGGCATTGATGTTCTCATAACTCACATGTATTGGGCACACGTTATGTGCCAGCCATTGTGCAAAGTGCTGTGTTTTCTCATTTAATAGGCTCAAAATCTATATATTCTTATTTCCATCTTTAATCTCCACTTTAATTGAGGCTCAGCAGCAGCAGCATTGTCATCACTGTCACCATCATCATCATCATTTTAGGAAGCAGAATTAGAGTTGGTGTTGTTTGCCTTTCTCAGACAGTGGTCAGAGAAAGGAATAGGGCCCTTAGATGTAGGAAAGTCCATCAGGACAACCCAAATGAGCTGGTCAGACAGGTGGCTCATCAAGCGGGGGCTTGTGGTAAACAAAAAACAGACAGAAATCTTAGACGCTGTGTAATTCTCAAAGTGAGGTCTCCAGGCCAGCAGCATGGGCATCGCTTGTGAGCCTATTAGAAATGCAGAGTTGTTGTTCGTGCCCTTGCCTGCTGAATCAGAATCTCTAGAGATGGGGCCAAGAAACTATCTCAGTAAGGCTTCCAAGTGATTCATAACCACTGCTTTAAGAAAAGGAAGACTGATCTGGCAGATGGCAAAAGAAATGGGATATTAACAAGAGTGAGGCAAGGCATTCATATTCAAAAACCAGAACAAACAAAAGTAGCATTGACAGGCCATGTGCAAAGACACAGACCTGTTATCAAAGTTGGAGTAGAAGGGAGGGGCTTGGACATAAGGAAGAACAGTCAAGGTAGAGAACAGGGTGGGATACTGTAGGATTAGACAGTATCCACATGGACTTAATCTTCTCACTTGTAATACTTGCTCAAGTTCTTGAAATTTCCCTCTGATACACAGGATTAGCATCAGAGCATGAGGTTGGACTAAGCTAAAAATAGAAAAAAAAAAAAAAGCCTATCTACTGGAAGAGTGTGGGTCTGGGGAGGAAGATGGGCCATGATGACTGCACTGAAACAGATCTGTAAGTTTACAGATGACTCTGAAACTGTTCCAACTTGTGAGATGGATGTTTCCTGCAAGAACACTTTGTAATGCTGTGTGAATAGGCAAAATAATAGAGGATAAATTTCAGCTATGGCAAGTGTAAGGTAATGTATCTTGGGGAAATGTAATCCAAACTATGCTGGTAAAATGAATTACTGTCTCTTCTATTACTTTTGTCTGGAAAAACAATAAAAAATATCTGAATCTATGTCAACTATTCCTTGAAGATAGTCCAGTGTAGAGTGGCAGTTCAAAAGGTCAACCAAATGCCAAAGATAACCGTGATAAAATTGAAGAAAACAGGATTATATAATTTTGTTAAATCTTTGAACAGAGCTAATAATGTTTCTGTACGTGGTGTAGAGTCCATGGTTTTATTCAGTACAATCCATTAAAGCCATAAAACAGAAAAGCCTGAAAGGTTAACAGAAATGATCAAAGGAAAGAAACAGTAAGACCAGATGAGAAATTTTCAGTTCAGAAAAATGATGGGTGAGAAGGGACACAATCAAATTCATGTCAATGAAGGATATTAGAAAGTGGAGCATGGTCATGTTCAACAAATTCAACAGTACTGTACGTAGGAGAATGCTCTTGAAGCTTGAAGGTAATTTTAGGACAAAAAAAAAGAAAAGAAAAAAAGTATGAGACTTCTTTTCATACCTGGTGGTAAATTTATTGATGTCCTTCCCCACAAGTGAGTTCATAAATTAAAAAGATAATAAGGAATATAAATAATTGGAAGATGAGATTTAAAAGGGTTTATAAAAGGAACACTCTAGATCATTCTGGATATTTCCTTAACATTTAAAAAAGACATTATTTGGAGATATATTCAAATTCATGCATTCTCATGAAAAACAGAGTCCAGGAATTGATGACTGATGCAGTGTAATGGTTTTTAAATATCCTTTAATATATATGTATGTATACATGCCCAAGTACACACTCCTATTCACACAAGTATGCATATACATATATAAGTTTATATTTGCTGTCCTTAAAATAAAATTTTATGAAAGAAACATGTTCATT
This sequence comes from Pseudorca crassidens, assembly GCF_039906515.1. Lineage (NCBI taxonomy): Eukaryota > Metazoa > Chordata > Mammalia > Artiodactyla > Delphinidae > Pseudorca > Pseudorca crassidens. Next base: position 21,462,572 of record NC_090307.1, on the reverse strand, counting down.
AACTATAAGTACATTTAAAAATACAGACTAGTATGCAAATAGTAAACAGTAGTACAAATAATATACAAATAGTACAAATACTATACAAATAGCATACTAGCATACTATTAACATTTTACTATACAGTTTTCTCTATATGGTTACAATTTGTACTTTCTTCTGAGTTTTAAAAGTATTTACTGCCTCTAAAATTTTGTCACTGTGTAGATTGTTGATTTAAGATAGGCAGTTTTAAACATAATAACATGAAAATATTAATATTCTGTGAAATTCAGTTTACAAGAATACAGGATATCTGCTGTATATTTCAAAATGAGGTAGACTTTGGTTTTAGTATTCAAGTTTATTACACTCATGAAGTTAAGTAGTTTTATAATTTACATTATTTCTGTAAATACATTTTATTTCTAACGTCTTTTATGTTTTAATACTATTTTGTTTAGTTTGTAAGACTATCTTAAGTATGTCTTAATAGCACATAGGTGTCTCGTTTTTTTGTTCATATCTACCCAACTTGAAATACTTTGCCTTTTCCAAGGAGGGTTTCACTTGTTCATATTTATTGTCACACACTATTTAAATTATTATCATGAGATATTTGAAAAAACAGAGTCTGAGTTTAAATATTGGTGCTGTTTACTAGCTATAGTATGAAGTTTTATGAAGATTTAAATTAGATAGTGGATTTAAAACACTTAGTATATTGTCTGGCACAGAGTAAGCATTCAAATTATTATTTTTGTTGTGATTATTTCCTCTGCCTTATTTTATACCTCTGGCTTTTATTTTAATACCATTTTGGTGTTTTCTTTGTTTATATCTTCTACTGTGTAGGTTGTTTTTTTTTTAGTTTTAATTTTTAGAGTAACTAGGAAGGTAGAAACACTCTTACAGATTTTATAGACAGTTAACTAAATTGGTTAAAATAGTTACATAAATCTAAAATATGATAACTTGATGGGGAATTTAGAATGTCATTATTTTTACTGCCTCTTCCTTCTTAAATCTCATTGATATTAGTATTTTGGTGCCATATTAATTTCATTTGTCTACAGTTTTGGGGGTATTTGTCTTTGATTTTTCATCCTATCTGCTATAATAATTGTCACACTTATAATTATGTCCTAATAAGCATTTTAATTGTTCACTGACAGAAGTAGAAGGTGACATGTAAAGACAATGATTGATATGGAAAGTATGACTGAAAATTCATGAACACAAACGATAAAAACATTTTTGTAATCTATGTTTATATCATTATACTTTTTAGAAATTTATTTTTTTAATTGAAGTATAGTTGATTTACAATATTTCAGGTATACAGCAGAGTGATTGAGTTATATATATGCACAAATGTATACATAATTGTTCAGATTCTTTTCCATTGTAGGTTATTACAAGATGTTGAATGTAGTTCCCCATGCTATACAGTAGGTCCTCGTTGTTTATTTTATATATAGTAGTGTGTATCTATTAATCCCAAATTCCTAACTTATCCCTTCCCCCCTTTCCACTCTGTTAGCCATAAGTTTGTTTTCTGTGTCTCTGAGTCTATTTCTATTTTGCATATAAGTTTATTTGTATCATTTTATTAGATTCCACATATAAGTGATATCATATGATATTTGTCTTTCTCTATCTGACATGCTTTACTTAGTATGATAACCTCTAGGGCCATCTGTGTTGCTGTAAATGGCATTAGTTCATTCTTTTTTATGGCTGAGTAATATTCCATTGTGTGTGTGTGTGTGTGTGTGTGTGTGTGTGTGTGTATTATATATACACACCACATCTTCTATGCTCTTTTAATTGATGTGCAAAAGCATCTTCTGTATCACTTACACAGGGTTCATATATATAGTTACAGTTAAAATTTAAATTCTCTGAGAAAAGAACGTGTGTTTCTCTTATTTTTATTTTTTAACATTCAGAAAAACTGAGGGAGATTTTCTCTGTGTTGTTACTGTAGTTTTTTAAAGGACTTGGAAGTGATGGGCAATGAGAATATTAAAGTTTGACAACAAACCTGGGTTTTAAATAGTAAGAAAAACATCATTCTGGTGAATAACATTTCTGTATCTCACTTTATACAAGGAGTGAGAAAATTGGTAGAAGCAGAGATGCTTCCGTGGTAATGTAGATGATTGAAGAACCAGATTTGCCTCCTCAAGTTGAGAGTGATATTTTGGAAGCCTGGGAAGGGAATTAAGGGCGTTAGGAAGGTCTGTGGAATTATCCATCCTTCATAGGAAATGACACCTCAATGTCCCCAGTTTCTTAAGTCCAAAATTTAAAGGCAGAATCACTAAGGACCAGGAATTCCAGCCCTGGTTCTGCATAAAAACTGGCTGTGTGATTGCTGAAAATAAAATCTGAAGCCTAGAGGCACAATCTTCGTCTGAAGAAGCAAGAGGAGAAGGCCCAGTTTTTTCCGCAAGAGCTTAACAAGCAAGAGCACATGGAAAACATTGATAAGTGATAGGTGAAGGAGAGATAGGTAGGAAATCGCTTAAAGAAGAAGAAGGAGAAGATAAAGAAAAAGATAAAAGAAAAATCTATTCTGCTTAAAATGTGGTTTCTGGACCAGGCCAGCAGCATCACCTAGGAATATGTTAGTAATGCAAAATTGTTCTCCACCTCAAACCTACAGAAAAAGAAACACTAGAGGAAGGGGACCAACAGTCTCTGTTCCCTTGGGTGATTGTGATGCAGGAGAACCACTGGACTGTAGAATAGATCAAGGGCCATTTCATACATGGATCAACAACTCCATCTCCCACCGTAGCCACAGGTGGCATCATTATATTACATCTTAATGTGATGTTCATGATGATAAACTTAAAGAATCCAGGGATTTAATTTAGTTGTCTGTTTATTTTCATCTAGCCTGTTTAAGAAAGCAGGTAAACGATGTGATAGATAGCTTCTCATCAACTTTCTTGGGGGCATATGAATTGATAACCATTAAGCTATCAAAAATATGTGTGTTCCTAGAATACCAAATGTCTACACAATAAATATCATGTTACTGTGTTGTAGTGTATTATTTATAAATGGACATCTCTCACACAGTCCTGCTAAATTTGACATTTATGCTCCTAGTCTCCCTAAAACCTCCCATTGTTGGTGTAACTGTTTTCTTTGAAAACATGAACTTAGGTTTTGACAAAAAAATACCTTTCGAAGATTTATGTAATGCCTACGATAGATTATTTTTATACGAAGGTAAATTTGTGATATTTTTGAAAATTCATTTTCCTTTACTTCCCACTCACCTTGAAAACATACCAGGAATATCGATACAGGTATGTGAAAAACTGGAACCAGTAAAATCCAATCCAGGGCCAAAACGTGGCCCTTGCCTCGGGTGTGAAATTTAAGGGAATGCCCTAAAACTCAGTAATTCAGATAAATAATAATTTAATACTATATTTTAAGAAATCAAAATTAATGTAAAAATTCTTGATGAACAAAATAAAAATATATTCGATAAAGATAGTCTGACCATGCTTTCGCCAGACCCATCCCATTTGCCTCACCTGAGTCCTGGTCCTGCTGGATATGATTCCCACCATTGGACCCCTCAAAAACAGTCTGCTGAGAAGCAGTTACCTGACTCGTTTTGTTTGTATCTTGACTCTGCATCAGCCTGAACATTTGTACTGAAACAAATTTGAATTCAAATCTCCAGGAGTTTTACTTCTATATAATTTAAGATATCCCCCGAAAAAGAGGATTTAGGGCAAGTAGCTTTTAACATAAAGCATCTGTAATTTGTAAAAACAAAATTATGTAAAATAACGTATTCCACAGAAACCTGTTTATGTCAGTTAAGTAGAAAGGCGTGTTTTGCTCTTAAATAATGCAAAACGTCTCTGTGTTTTTACAGTTGGCTCTCTACATCTGTGGGTGTCATATCTGTGAGTTCTGCATCTGCAAATTCAACCAACCACTGATCGAAAACATTCTTTAAAATTCAGAAAGTTACAAAAAGCAAAACTTGAATATTGCAAGGCAACTCTTTGCATGGCATTTACATTGTATTTACAACTGTTTACATATTTATATTGTATTAAGTATTATAAGTAATCTAGAGGTTATCTAAAGTATATAGGAGGATGTGTAGGTTGTATGCAGATACTTCACCATTTTATATAAGATACATGAGCATCCCTGGATTTTCATATCCACAAAGGTTGAGGATGTGGGCAGTGAGGAGTGTGTCCTGCAATGAATCCCCCTTGAATACTGAGGAATGACTGTATTAGTCAACTCCTTATACTGTATGCTGTGCAAATCCTGAATTTGGTTGTCTAAGCAAGAGCAACTTGGCATCAGACTGCAGTGATATAAGTAACAGAACATTCCTTATAGTTGGAGGTAAGGAGGGTAGTAGAAGACCTAGTAGAGCAATATTTTCTGGTCCACTGAGGGATTTCTCTAGGGAGTTATCAGAGTGTAACTGATCTATCTGACTCATGTGAGAGAGGCAAATGAAAAACAATCATTATATCAGTCTTCAAATGCTTTATTACTTTTCAACCTGAAAGTTGGAAACTGGGCTCAGGCCTGCTTATAAGGATAGTGTGGAATATATCTGATGGAAGGGGCCATCCTATGCATGTTGCCAGAGATGAGAGTCATGCTACATTTGACTGCCAGGGTCCCATGAAGCCCCTGGCCGGTTTGGAGCAACTTTCTGGCTGAAGTTGCATGTTCAAGAATCCATAAAGGATTCCTACTGAATTTCAAACATAGAACATGCTGTGGTGATATTTGTAAGGAGATAGCTGGGACATATTTAGGAGGGACTGATGAAGGTAAGACCTGTAACATGAGTGAACAACTCCAATCTATCTCTTACAGGTAGAAAGACCTCTGACTGTTTTATTTTAATTACTATTAAGGAGCAAGCAAAAAAGTATATCTCTGTACGTATTCTAGCTAAATAAAGTAAAATAATATTAGCAGCGTGACAGTCTTTTTTTTTTTTTTTTTTTGCGGTACAGGGGCCTCTCACTCTTGTGGCCTCTCCCGTCGCGGAGCACAGGCTCCGGACGCGCAGGCTCAGCGGCCGTGGCTCATGGGCCCAGCCGCTCCGTGGCATGTGGGATCTTCCCGGACTGGGGCACGAACCCGTGTCCCCTGCATCGGCAGGCAGACTCTGAACCACTGCGCTACCAGGGAAGCCCCATGACAGTCTTTAAAAGAGGGAGAATAAAGTTCTAAAAGAATCTTATTATGATTAATATGATTATTATTGATTCAGGCTATATAAAATACTTTTGGTGTGCTGTTATTTTGTGTGCTATCATGACTTTTATTGTAGTGCACACTAACTTTATGACTCCCTAGAAATCACTCCTGGTCCTTCTCTTTCACCAAAACCATTATATTTAATGAAGTCTTAGGTTAGTTTCTTACCCACTGATTCTTTTGTGTGTGACTGTGTTTTGTTCTATGTTATTATGATTTTTTAACATCTTTATTGGAGTATAATTACTTTAGAATGGTGTGTTAGTTTCTGCTGTATAACAAAGTGAATCAGCTGTACATATACATATATCCCCATATCTCTTCCCTCTTGCATCTCCCTCCCTCCCACCCTCCCTATCCCACCCTTCTAGCTGATCACGGAGCTGATCTCCCTGTGCTATGTGGCTGCTTCCCGCTAGCTATCTGTTTTACGTTTGGTAGTGTATATATGTCCATGCCACTCTCTCACTTCGTCCCAGTTTACCCTTCCCCCTCCCTATGTCCTCAAGTCCATTCTCTACGTCTGCATCTTTATTCCTGTCCTCTTACCCACTAATTCTTCTATCATAGTGTGTGTGTTTGAGTGTGTGTGTGTATCTGTGTAACTTATTCTGAACAATTGGGACATGGAATGGATTGGGAGAGGAACTTGGATTATGAATGATATTGAATAGTAACAGTTATCATTTATCGAGTGCCTTCTGTACAACAGACATCATACTATGTATTTCACATAGCAATTTATGCTTCTCTTTACTACACCTCAGTGAAGTATCCATCCTATACCTATTTTACAAATTAGAAAACTGAGATTGAGAAAAGATTACATGGCTTGCCTACATAGCTAATAGCCATCCAAGTCTGGATTCAAATTCATGTTCTTTCCTCACTCCCCACATGGACCCCTTGGGGCAGCCCTACCTCCTACTGCTTTCAGCCTCTTTCCAGCTCCTGAGCAGCTTCCCCTCTTGTTAGCACACTCACAAAGGCTACATTGTTGAGGGCTGAGATAGACGAGATTTTAGGCTTAACAGTAACATAGCTGATCTCCTTTGATCTTCACATGGTGTAATGTATTATCATTGTACCCCTATTTCAGGTATGGAAACTAAGACTCTGAGAGCATAAGTAAATTGCCTTGGTCACACAGCTAGGGAATAGTTGAATCAAGATCCACCTCCCGATGTCATGCTTTTAGCCATTATACACAGAACAGTCTCAAGCCATGCCATGCTTCCACTGTGCTACAGTGGGGAAAGCACTGGATTAATAGTCACAGACATCAGCGTTTTATTCCAGACGTGGCTCTTGCCAAGTCCTGTCTCTTCATCTGTAAAGCGATGATTAATCAATCCTGCCCTGGGTAAGTCATATCTTGGTTGTTAGACTTCAACCAGAAGCCGGGAAGACACAGCTCTCACTGCAAGTTACTGCAGAAATACTGGCAGCAGCTTGACAGGCTGCGGCTGCTGTAACGATCTGTGCTGTATCTCACACGAGCTAGAAGAGTTCTTGACTCTGAAGCTTTTCGGGACTCAGGCAAAAAGCAAACAGAAGCTGTCTCGGTAAGAGAGATTTCAAGGGCATATCTTGAAAGTGGGAAAAGGCTCCTCTTTCTCTCTTTCCTCATGGCCAGAACCAGCCCAAAGTATAATTAAGAGGCTTTCTGATGAAGGACAGGTAGAATAGTCAGGAAATCATTCCTCATTAATAGGTTTCCTATTATGTATTTCAATTGTTTTAACATTTCCCTCCCCCGAATTCATTGCTTCTTAGAGTGAATAGGAAGTAAGGGATACCAACTGCTGATAGTTTCTGGAAATAATCCTGAGACTCGCCTCTGAAATTGACATGACCTGACTACACGTGGTAATGAGTTGGCTACTTTCTCTTGCCTTCGGAGTGGATTTCAGTGAAGTCCTGGTCGGCAGGAGTCTAAGAGTCTAAGACCTTGATACTAATAGATTCTGTCTTCATTATTCCAAAATATTTCATTTAATGATCTGGGAAGTTGGAGAAAAAAGAAAAAAAAACAGGCATTTCTGACTTTCCTTTTTCAGACTCTTTCTCCTGTCTCCTTAGTCTCAATCTGGGTTTATTTTCATTGTAGAAACGAGAACTAGATGGCCAAATCCTCATCACTGATTGTCAGGGACATTTCCTCAATTTGACAAATATTTCTTAAGGACCTACTTACACAGACACTCTGCTAGATACCGGGGCACCATTTGCTGGCTTCTGTCCTTGAAAAGCTTACATTTTCCATCTCACTCTATATTTCTGGAGGCTAATACTGTTATCTTCACATTAATCCACATGATATTTTTCTATTTCTCTCCATTAGTATTTTTGTATTTCTCACCTCATCCATCCTATCCCATCAAGTTATCCCCTGAATATAAGCTTTAAGGGAAATTTCACAAGAATTTGAATTTCCTACTCTCTTTTTATTATTTTTTGAATTTTATTGTCGTCAGAATACTTAGCATGAGTACCTCCTTAACAAATTTTTAAGTGCAATATGTTACTGTTGACTTTAGGTACCATGTTATATAGCAGATCTCTAGAGCTCATGCATCTTGTTTAACTGAAATTTATACCCATTGATTATTAACTCCCCGTTTCCACCTCCCCCCAGCCCCTGCCAACACCTTTCCACTCTCTCATTCTATGAAGTTCACTATTTTAGATACCTCAGATAAGTGGGACCATGCAGTATTTGTCCTTCCGTGACAGGCTTCTCTCTCTTAGCATCATGTCCTCAAATTTCGTTCATGTCATCCCATACTCTCTTTCAATTGAAAACAAATTCTCTCATTTTTGGAATTACTCTATCTGGCTGTGTCTGCCTAAGCTTGCAGATGGTGTGTTTGCTGTTCTCACCTGTGTCATATACCTCAGCTGACCGATCGTTCCTTCTAATAAATCAACACTTTGAAAACCATTGCTGTATCATAACCCTGACTATCAGCTTTCTGACACCCAAATACAGTTTGGTTCAGAAGGGTCTAAACAAGCACCTTTCAGATAAGAGGTATACGCCTTATATAAGTTACACCCAAAGATGTGTAAGGCAAATCATGTGGCCATGTCACTTAATGCACAAAGATTTGAAAGTTTACAATCAGTTACTTAAACACCTTGCTCTGTTTCACTTTATGGATGTTGGCATAGCAAGACCTCGAATCCACCTCCCCAGCTATGGCTACCTCAAATTGAATAACCAGTTTTTTTCCTCTAAATCTCTAGATTTTTACTGCAAAGTATTACATTGCTGTTGCTTCTGCCTGCATTGCCGATGAGCTAGAAGACTCTGTACGGTATTGCTGCAGCTGAGTGTGCATGGACTTGGAGGGGGTGGATAGTTGGTCTTCAATCACAGTGGGCAGCTGTCACCCTAAGATGCGGGCCTCTATTTTCAGAGTTCTGGCCTAGGATGTTCTATCATACTAAGCTGCCTCCACAGGGCATATTTATTTATGAAAATAAATCAATACTTTCAAAGCAGTATGTAGCCTCCTAAGGGAAAAGTATCATTTCATTTGACGGTAACTAAGAATTCTGAACATATTAATTGAAATGTTTTGTTATCCTCCAAATACGTAGCTACATCTTCAGTAGTATTATGTTCAGTGTTATATCACTGTTGCTTAAATTGTAAAATGCCATTACATTTGTGTTATTATTACTAATAATGAGGCAGATAGGTACATATGCTCGTTCCCATGAGAAAGGGAAGATACTCAAGTATAGAAATTTTCACTGAATTGTTCAAGTATGCTCAACTAGTTCACATGATATGGGGTAGAATTTTCCGTGAGGATATGCATATTTGCCTGGACTGTAGTTATAGATGAATATTATTCGGGGGAAGTTTATTTGATCCTGCATCGAAGGTGATCCACCCTTGCAGTAGATCAAATCTATATATTATGATCAAGCTATTTTCCCATGTATCCCTGAACTTGAGATACCTGTTCATATAATATAGTCTTTTATATTCTGGGTGGGCTATACCCTTTCCCTTTCTCTATACCTTAAATTGTCTATGTCCTTAATTTCCTTATTTTATGTTTTCTTTTTCTGGATATTTTCTCTTAATTAGTTTTAATTAGAAAAGGAGTATATAATCACCAAAAACACTTCAAACAGTTCAGCAATATCTAAAATGAACTGTAAATTTATTTCCACTAATTAAGTCCTATTCCCATTTGTTAGGGACAGACATGCTTAAGTGTTTCCCACGTCTTTAACAATCTTCACCACAAACTACATGATGAGGACAAATCCCATGTTGTACCTAGAGGGAGAAGACCCAAGTTCAAGATACGATTTTCCTACCATGACGGTCATTCAGTATCTCGGGAAATTCATTTTTCAATTGTAAAATTGGTGAACAATTTTTCTCTTACTTATACCCTAAGACTGTTGTAATGACCATATAAAATAGGGTATATAAAAGTTGATGGGGAAGTTAAAAGGACATACAAATTTAAGTTACTGCATAGATTGTGTAAAAACCAAAAATCCTACTCAGCTTAAATATCCTTTTTATTCTGTACAGCTTTAGCCTTTGTTGAGCTTACTTTCATTCTCATAAACTGAACCAGTTTACTCATTTATATATTCACCATCACTTTGAATCAACCGGAAGTAATTTCTCACTTATTTAAAATCCCACAGTATTGTACTATACCTCTCTGGGGTTTCTTACACCATTTTCCTCTCTGCTCTTTTTATATGTATAGGGGTCCCAAACAGATCTCTAACTCGACCTCCCCTCCCAGTAGCATCCAATGTTGTTTTTCAAAGAAGACATGCTTATCAAATATTTGTTAAGTTTTAAATGAATTAAGAACTAGACACATGGATGAGTTATGGAAGTATTTCAAAGTCCTTATGGATATTCATTTTCAGCACTTAGATAACAAGCCTTAAAGACAGGAGCTGAAATATCCGTGCATCCCCTCATCCCTCCGCATCATTTGCTGCTCTTAGAGCAGTGCCTGGAGTGGTTCATCGGTTCACAGCCTCACCTGACTGCTTCCTCTGGGCTGGCTGCCTCTTTGACCTGGCCCAAATTCTCACACATAATACGTAAAGTGCTTCCTGCTGCGTCCAACCTGTATCTGCCAGTTGCATTTGCCCGTGGAGTCCTTTGGACCTTCCAGAGCACTGGTCTTTACCCACTGAGCCATTCAAACACAGCACTGAAGACAGAACCTATAGCTTATTCCTTTGTATCACTGACTTTCAAAGCTGCCTGAACAAATGGTTCTGGCTGGATTTATTTCAAAGCATTGACTAAAGCAGACAGAAAGTTTCCTGCCAGGCGGTTATATTTACCACACAAATTTGTCACCTTAACTAAACATTTCAGCAGAAATTTGAGCTGATTGATCTAAAGGGCTCAAATACTATGAAAGCAACGAAGGTGCATCAGACTACGTAACAGCGTCTGCAGGACTCCAAAACGATCACTCAATAAATGTTGTTTTTCAGAGGAGCTATGCTGTTGCCTCCCAGCTTCCCCCACCCTCCCCCCATACTGGGTTTACAAAAGCCATCAGGAGCTTTCATGAGTGTAGGTAGGTTTCGGCTAAAATACAATGATGGTGTTAGCAGCAATCTTGAGATGCCTCAGTTGGTTCAAATTACACCTTAAAAATGTTATTGTAAACTCTGAGCAAAATTACAAGATACAGTGATCCTTGAATTCTTATTGCAGCTTTAACATCACCTCTATCCTGTATGTGTTTGTGCTTAACTTCTCTTTCTGTAAAATGGGAATTATTTTCATCATATTACTGTCACACTGTCTTCATAATTTAACATTAGGCTTGCAAGAAAAATCTTCACGACTCAAATGCCATGGGAACCTCCTATACCTTATAGTGTAAACCTGGAAAATGTAGCAAAGACTAATCGTTCAAGAAGATATAACAATTGTTGATATGCTGGAACAGTGTATCACTAGTTATCCTTTTCAGTATCTTCTGAAGATAAGATAATCAAACTGGGTGTAACTGTCATAACTGTTACTAGGTTTATATAATTTGCATTTTCATCATTTCCTACACGTGTAATTTAATTTAGCGTGATTTACACTTTCATTTTTCTTTTGGGGGAAAATTAAATAAGTAAAACAGAATTTTCAAACATTTAAAACAGCATTCAGGCAATAAGCAACATTTATTTGGCAGATGGGTCTGGGAAACACTCACAAAGAAGGGTAGGGATGTATTTGAGGGCAGTCTGATGTTTCCCATGGATTTTGCAATCTACAAGGCAGATTAGTACCCCAATTCTTTCCAAGGGACTATTGGCAAATGTTATACATCTGATCGCTCAAGAGGCAATTTTTAAAGCCACATTATTGAAATTAATTTAATAACAATATAAATGGAGCAAATGGATGTTGTTCTTCTTTTCTGTGTCCTCTACATCTATTGTAGTCTATTCATTATATACAGAGAAGAGCGGTATAAATATTTTAATTTGAATTGATTTAATTAAGCCATAACCAAAGAACATCTTAAATTAAACCAGTATGTTTTAATTGCTTCTTTTTAAATTAATAGACTTTATGTTTTAAAGCAGTTTTAGGTTCCCAGGAAAGTTGAGCAGAAAGTACAGAGGGTTCCCATATACTTCCTGTCCCCGCAACTGTAGAAACCCCCCCACTAGGGGCATCACTCACCAGAGTGGTACATTCGTTATAACTGAGGAACCTACATTGACACATCATTATCACCCTTGGCCCGTAGTGTATATTCAGGTTCATTCTTAGTGTTGTACTTCTATGAATTTTGACAAATGTATAATGACTTGTATCCACCACTGTTGTATCATACAGAATATTTTTCGTTGTCCTATAATTCTTCTGTGTTCTGCATATTCATCATTCCCTCCTCTCTAACACCTGGTAACCACTTATCTTTTTACTGTCTCTATAGTTTTCCCTTTTCCAGAATGTCATATGGTTGGAATCATAAAGTATATAATCTTTTCATACTGGCTTCTTTCACTAGTAATGTGTATTTAAATTTCTTCCATGTCTTTTCTTGATTTGATAGCTTATTTCTTCTAAATGTTTAATAATATTCTATTATCTGAATGTACCACAGTTTATTTATCCATTCAACCTACTGAAGGACAGTAGGTTGAATGGATAAATAACTTGCTTCTAAGCTTTGGAAGTTATGAATAGAGCTACTCTAAACATCCTTGTACAGGTTTTTGTGTAGACATGTTTTTAGTACACTTGGATAAATACCAAGAAACACGGTTGCTGGATCATGTGGTAATGGTATGTTTAGTTTTGTAAGAAGCTGTCAAATTGCCTTCCAAAGTGGCTGTACCATTTTTCATTCCCACCAGCAATGAATGAGAGTTCCTGTTGTTCTACATCCTCATGAGTGTTTGATGTTGTTAGTGTTTTGGATTTTGATCATTCAAATAGGTATGTGGTAGTATCTCATTATTTTAATTTGTAATTCCCTAATGACATATGATGTCAAATGGCTTTTCATGTGCTTACTTGCCGTTTGTATATCTTCTTTGGTGAGGTGTCTAAGTCTTTTTCCCATTTTTGAGTTGAATTGTTCATTTTCTTATTGTTGAGTTTCTAGAGCTCTTTGTGTATTTTGGATAGCAATCTTTTATCACATGGGTCCTTTGCTATATTTTCTCTCAATCTGTGAACTGTCTTTTCATTCTCTTGATACTGTCTTTCAAGGAGCAGAAGTTTTTTAAAGTCCAGATTATCAATTCTTTCTTTCTTTTGTGGACTGTGCCTTTGGTGTTTGGTTGGCTGAATTAGATCTGATAAATGGTAGGGAAATAAGCAGGTAGAAAATGGTTTGCTCTTCTGAGCCTCCATGGTTAAGCCATAGCCACAAAAATGCCTCATGTTAAACCAATTTCACAGGAAATGGAAAGTCACTTAAACCAATGAATTCACTTGCTATGTGCTCTTGGACATGTTATTGAGCCCTCTAAGCTTAATTGTGTTTAACTTTTAAATGTGGAAAATAAAATTCTGTTTGTAATTTTTTTGCAAGTACTTGGTATATAATTAAAGAAAAATCACACTGCCTGGCATATGAGAGAGGTACACAATAAATGCTATTTATTAATAATAGTACTAATGATAAAATGAGTGCCAAGCAGAACAAGATATATTTGTTGGCTTCCCTGTGCAGCCGGTTTACAAAGGAAACCAATATACTTTAAGAAGATTCACATGGACCTCCCCACCGTGCCCTTTCAGAAGGCTGTTGGTAATTGCTGAGTGATAAAAAATGCTTAGCTGGGATGCTTCTGGCAGTGATCTCCCATCCTGCCTGCAGCTATACACCTTCTCTGAAACTTGAGTTTTATGTGTACAGACTCTTGAGCCCTACCCAATCGCTACTGACTTTATGCTGGACAACAAAGAAATTTCCAAAAGGCAATAACAACACAATGAAAGGGCATCATTCCTGCTATCAGGGACTTTAATCAGGAATAGGATATGCATGTAAAGTTTAATATTAGTGAGAGGACATCAGTTGTTCAAGGGAGTACTCCTGAGGGAATTTGATGATGTTCAAATAATGCATACTCTTGGAGACTAGCTGTGTTTGTCCAACCCTCTTCCACCTCTTTCTTCCCTATCTGCACTCTGAATTCAATCTCAATATCCATGTCCTTGTAAATAATATAGGTGCTTAAAATTTCCCTGGGCTGCACACTCACAGACTTCTGAATGTTTCTGGTTTTTGCATATGACACGTCCCTCAGTGTTACAGAATGACAGATTAAGGAGGGAAAACTTTTATCAAATGAATATCCCTGAAGCTTTTTCCTATAATTAAAAAAATTTACCATTTGTAAGAAATTACATAAATCATCATACTTTCTATTGCCAGCAGAAATAGGTTTAGAGTCCTACAGCTTCCAACTTCTAGGTCTCTCCCTGATTTCTTTTAAGTTCTACTTTTTTTTTTTTTTCCGGTACGCGGGCCTCTCTCTGTTGTGGCCTCTCCCGTTGCTGAGCACAGGCTCCGGACGCGCAGGCTCAGCGGCCATGGCTCACGGGCCCAGCCGCTCCGCGGCATGTGGGATCTTCCGGGACCGGGGCACGAACCCGTGTCCCCTGCATCGGCAGGCGGACTCTCAACCACTGCGCCACCAGGGAAGCCCTAAGTTCTACATTTTTAATGTTGCTTTAGGCCTTCTGTCTCTTCTTTACTAATTGGCATACTTTCTTTATTCTTTGTATTTTACCCATTTAAGAAGCTCATCTGTTTTTCTTCAATCATCTTTAAAAATCACTCACCATGGTTCACCACAGTTCATTATCCAGTGACTCCAAAATCAAAATGACATATTCAGTTTAAATGTTTCAGCCGCCTTTGGAAACCATCGTAGAGGATCACAGTGGACTCAGCTTTATAATATTATCTTATACTCTCAACTGACTTTATTGACAAACTGAAATTTGTAATTCGGCTTTCTTTACCTTCCCCCGTTTATCCCTTTAACGCAGTCACTCTCACAAGACAAGTCAAATGCAATTTCTGTGAACTCTAAGGGATTGTTCAAAATCAAGAATTTATTGATTGACTGTTGTTGGAAGTAAGTGAATGGTAGGCTTAAAAGTATTTTTGTCATAGAGTAATATTATTTTATAATAATATTTTTGTGGAAAGGCTGAAGTGGGTCAAAATTTGAATCTTGATGGCTGTACAGAGAGGTCAGTAAAATTTCATAGATTCTTGCAATCAGGACCAATGCTACCCCTAAATACATGCTTATGTTAACTGAGGGCACATTAGCAATCTGCTAAAATAAAATCTACATTACAGCACCACCAATCTGAAGTTTTGTTATGCTGTGCGCTAAGAAGTTATTTTTTTAAGAAAGCTCCAGTGTCAAAGATGTTTCTTAGAAGAATGACATTAAATTGACACATATCTTAGCAAGTGATAACAGGTTTCTTTAGTGATGAAAGTGGAAAGCAGGACTGTAGAGCAAATCTTTGCATATCAAGTACAATTTGATGAACAAGAGAGGGATGAAACTGCGTAAAACACACAGCAGTCTGAAGACAGACCCAGGCTATACCGGGAATGTATCCCGGGAAATAATGGAACAGGATGAAGTCAATAGGGCATCTCTTCAGCAGGAGGATGTTGTGAAAGCCAGGTTGACAGGGAAGTGTGGAAATGCAAAGGGAAAGGGATACTCAGCTCTTAACCCTTTAGCATAAGGTAAGCACTTCTATTTTAAACCGTGATATGTTTGCTTTGGAGCCGTTGCTTCCGTTATCTAGTGTATGTTGTTCAATATTGACAGATATTTATGAATATCTTTAATGTTTTTTCCCAGATTCCCTGAGCACTATCCAGTATGTTATAATCTTAGTCTATGCAAAGATTAATTAATTCCCAAAAGATTTATTTACTTATCTGGCACAAGGCTTGGGAGATACAAAGGTGCATAAAAATGATCCCAAACCTTAAAAACTCATAGTTTCATCATTAGACTCTACTAGACAGAGATAGTCTTGTAAATAAGTAATTATAATACGGTATGATAAGTGGAATTAGAGAGAGAGGTATATTTAGAGGTAAAGAACATAGAGGGGATAAAGAGCCATTTTCATCAATAGTAAATTCCATGTTACCCTTTTTAGGAGCCCCACTTAAGAGGACTAGGAAAGAGGCCCAAGATTACCTTCTTATCCATCCTGAATGTACTTTGATTCAGGAAGGATGCCCCAAAGAAAGAGAAATTCAGAAACGGTTTAAAATATCCTAGTTAGCCAAAAAAACATTTAATGATATTGAATCTAAAAATGAATTTCTGCCTTGCCCACTGATGTTTATTAATGGAAAAAATGGAATGATATAAAATCTAACAGAAAAGGTAAGGCATTCTTATGAATTCATGAGGGTACCGGGAAATGGTGATAGAAAAAACCCTTTGTATTCTTTTACCTATCTGTGCGGCTCTGTAATATATATATATATATATATATATATATATATATATATATATATATATTTAATCTCAGTTGTTATTTTTTTCTCAGTATCATAGTTTAGGACTATCTCATGGGACTTATTGCCTCACAAGTCAGTAGAACTCATAGCTGAATCAGTGGCATTTGGGAGACTGTGGGTACCAACACTTCTCCACAACTTCCTATTATAGAATATGAAATCATCAGAGATTTATTAAATAATTATTTGTTTCTCTGGTTAATGGAGTTGTTAGGTCTTACCAGAAGACCCTATATATTTTTTTAATTTTTAAAAAACTTTATTTATTTATTTTTGGCTGTGTTGGGTCTTCATTGCTGTGAGTGGGCTTTCTCTGGTTGCAGCAAGCGGGGGCTACTCTTCGTTGCAGTGCATGGGCTTCTCATTGCAGTGGCTTCTCTTATTGCAGAGCATGGGCTCTAGGTGCATAGGCTTCAGTAGTTGTGTCACGCAGGATCAGTAGTTGTGGTTCGCGGGCTCTAAAGCGCAGGCTCAGTAGTTGTGGCACACGGGCTTCGTTGCTCTGCCGCATGTGGGATCTTCCTGGACCAGGGCTCAAACCCATGTCCCCTGCGTTGGGAGGCAGATTCTTAACCACTGCACCACCAGGGAAGTCCCCAGAAGACCCTGTTTAAAATATTCTTAGAATTTCTACTTGCTTCCTATTGTTGCTGTAAATGAATTACCAGAAATTTACTGGCTTAAAACAACATAATTACATTATTTTACAGTTCTGGAGACCAGAAGTCAGAAATCTGTTTCACTGGGCTAAAATTAAGGTGTCCACAGGGCTGCAGCTTCTAGAAGCCACCTACATTGCTTGGCTACTGGTCCCTTCCTTCACCTTCAAAGCCAACAGTGTAGCATCTTCTCTTCTCTCTGACATCTGCTTCCATCCCTACATCTTCTCTTTCTCTTGCCCTGATCCTCCTACCTCCTTCTTACAAGGATCCTTGCTTGTGATTTCATTTAGCCCATCCAGATAACCTGGGCTAATCTCCCATCTCAAGATCCTTAACTTAATCACATCTACCAAGTTTCTTTTCCCATGTAAGGTAACATATTCACAGGCTGCAGAGATTAGGAAGTAGATATTTGCAGAGGGCAATTATTCAGTTTATCAGAAGGTAATATATATTACATATATTTACAGAATGTATATTCTGTAAAATATTACAGAAGGTAATATTTTAAACTCTGCTGTGATATATCCGTATTATCTCAGAGAGGATCTTTATAAGGAAAAAAGTTCTTGAAGAAATAGACACAATGCTGGAGTTCTAGGCTAGATTGAGAAAAAGAGGTTAGAAAGAGTATACTTGAATGTTTAAAAAAAAAGAAAAGAAATGCACCACAGGAGGACAAAAGGAAGACCGCTCCCTCCCTCAAATAAGTATTCACACTACACAGTTTTATTAAGGGCAAAGTCCTAAGCAAAGACAGGGCCAAAACTTTATCCCCTTTTCTTTAGCTGATGCTCTCCCCTCGCGCCTTCTGTAGTAAATGTTTATGGTCATATAATTGCGAATCTCAAAGTCAGATTTAAAAATACGGCCAGAAAAAAAAAATGTTGCTAAAGAAAGGTAATTTTTTTTTTTCTGTGTTGCTTATTCTACAAATGGGTATCTGGTTGTTTCAATGAATGGCTTTATTTTTTTTATTTTATTTTATTTTTTTTTTAACATCTTTATTGGAGTATAATTGCTTTACAATGGTATGTTAGTTTCAGCTTCACAACAAAATGAATCAGTTATATATATACATATATTCCCATATCTCTTCCCGCTTGCATCTCCCTCCCTCCCACCCTCCCTATCCCACCCCTCCAGGCGGTCACAAAGCACCGAGCTGATCTCCCTGTGCTATGCGGCTACTTCCCACTAGCTATCTACCTTACGTTTGGTAGTGTATATATGTCCATGCCTCTTTATCGCTTTGTCACCGTTTACCCTTCCCCCTCCCCATAGCCTCAAGTCCATTCTCTAGTAAGTCTGTGTCTTTATTCCTGTTTCATCCCTAGGTTTCTGATGTCATTTTTTTTTTTTTAAATTCCATATATATGTGTTAGCATATGGTATTTGTCTCTCTCTTTCTGACTTACTTCACTCTGTATGACAGACTCTAGGTCTATCCACCTCATTACAAATAGCTCAATTTTGTCTCTTTTTATGGCTGAGTAATATTCCATTGTATATATGTGCCACATCTTCTTTATCCATTCATCCGATGATGGACACTTAGGTTGTTTCCATCTCTGGGCTATTGTAAATAGAGCTGCAGTGAACATTTTGGTACATGACTCTTTTTGAATTATGGTTTCCTCAGGGTATATGCCCAGTAGTGGGATTGCTGGGTCATATGGTAGTTCTATTTGTAGCTTTTTAAGGAACCTCCATACTGTTCTCCACAGTGGCTGTATCAATTTACATTCCCACCAACAGTGTAAGAGGGTTCCCTTTTCTCCACACCCTCTCCAGCATTTATTTTTCTAGATTTTTTGATGATGGCCATTCTGACTGGTGTGAGATGATATCTCATTGTAGTTTTGATTTGCATTTCTCTAATGATTAGTGATGTTGAGCATTATTTCATGTGTTTGTTGGCAGTCTGTATATCTTCTTTGGAGAAATGTCTATTTAGGTCTTCTGCCCATTTTTGGATTGGGTTGTTTGTTTTTTTGTTATTAAGCTGCATGAGCTGCTTATAAATTTTGGAGATTAATCCTTTGTCAGTTGCTTCATTTGCAAATATTTTCTCCCATTCTGAGGGTTGTCTTTTGGTCTTCTTTATGGTTTCCTTTGCAGCGCAAAAGCTTTTAAGTTTCATTAGGTCCCATTTGTTTACTTTTGTTTTTATTTCCATTTCTCTAGGAGGTGGGTCAAAAAGGACCTTGCTGTGATTTATGTCATAGAGTGTTCTGCCTATGTTTTCCTCTAAGAGTTTGATAGTTTCTGGCCTTACATTTAGGTCTTTAATCCATTTTGAGCTTATTTTTGTGTATGGTGTTAGGGAGTGATCTAATCTCATACTTTTACATGTACCTGTCCAGTTTTCCCAGCACCACTTATTGAAGAGGCTGTCCTTTCTCCACTGTACATTCCTGCCACCTTTATCAAAGATAATGTGACCATATGTGCGTGGGTTTATCTCTGGGCTTTCTATCCTGTTCCATTGATCTATCTTTCTGTTTTTGTGCCAGTACCATACCGTCTTGATAACTGTAGCTTTGTAGTATAGTCTGAACTCAGGGAGCCTGATTCCTCCAGTTCCTTCTTTCGTTCTCAAGATTGCTTTGGCTATTCGGGGTCTTTTGTGTTTCCTTACAAATTGCAAAATTTTTTGTTCTAGTTCTGTGAAAAATGCCAGTGGTAGTTTCATAGGGATTGCATTGAATCTATAGATTGCTTTGGGTAGTAGAGTCATTTTCACAATGTTGATTCTTCCAATCCAAGAACATGGTATATCTCTCCATTTATTTGTATCATCTTTAATTTCTTTCATCAGTGTCTTATAATTTTCTGCATACAGATCTTTTGTGTCCTTAGGTAGGTTTATTCCTAGATATTTTATTCTTTTTGTTGCAATGGTAAATGGGAGTGTTTTCTTGATTTCACTTTCAGGTTTTTCATCATTAGTATGTAGGAATGCCAGAGATTCTGTGCATTAATTTTGTATCCTGCCACTTTACCAAATTCATTGATTAGCTCTAGTAGTTTTCTGGTAGCATCTTTAGGGTTCTCTATGTATAGGATCATGTCATCTGCAAACAGTGACAGCTTTACTTCTTCTTTTCCGATTTGGATTCCTTTTATTTCCTTTCCTTCTCTGATTGCTGTGGCTAAAACTTCCAAAACTATGTTGAATAAGAGTGGTGAGAGTGGGCAACCTTGTCTTGTTCCTGATCTTAGTGGAAATGCTTTCAGTTTTTCACCATTGAGGATAATGTTTGCTGTGGGCTTGTCATATATGGCCTTTATTTTGTTGAGGAAAGTTCCCTCTATGCCTACTTTCTGCAGGGTTTTTATCATAAATGGGTGTTGAATTTTGTCAAAAGCTTTCTCTGCATCTATTGAGATGATCATATGGTTTTTCTCCTTCAGTTTGTTAATATGGTTTATCACATTGATAGATTTGCGTATATTGAAGAATCCTTGCATTCCTGGAATAAACCCCACTTGATCATGGTGTATGATCCGTTTAATGTGCTGTTGGATTCTGTTTGCTAGTATTTTGTTGAGGATTTTTGCATCTATGTTCATCAGTGATATTGGCCTGTAGTTTTCTTTCTTTGTGACATCCTTGTCTGGTTTTGGTATCAAGGTGATGGTGGCCTCGTAGAAGGAGTTTGGGAGTGTTCCTCCCTCTGCTATATTTTGGAAGAGTTTGAGAAGGATAGGTGTTAGCTCTTCTCTAAATGTTTGATAGAATTCGCCTGTGAAGCCATCTGGTCCTGGGCTTTTGCTTGTTGGAAGATTTTTAATCACAGTTTCAATTTCAGTGCTTGTGATTGGTCTGTTCATATTGTCTATTTCTTCCTGATTCAGTCTTGGCAGGTTGTGCATTTCTAAGAATTTGTCCATTTCTTCCAGATTGTCCATTTTATTGGCATAGAGTTGCTTGTAGTAATCTCTCATGATCTCTTTTATTTCTGCAGTGTCAGTTGTTACTTCTCCTTTTTCATTTCTAATTCTATTGATCTGAGTCTTCTCCCTTTTTTTCTTGATGAGTCTGGCTAGTGGTTTATCTATTTTGTTTATCTTCTCAAAGAACCAGCTTTTAGTTTTATTGATCTTTGCTATTGTTTCCTTCATTTCTTTTTCATTTATTTCTGATCTGATTTTTATGATTTCTTTCCTTCTGCTAGCTTTGGGGTTTTTTTGTTCTTCTTTCTCTAATTGCTTGAGGTGCAAGGTTAGGTTGTTTATTCGAGATGTTTCCTGCTTCTTAAGGTGGGCTTGTATTGCTATAAACTTCCCCCTTAGAACTGCTTTTGCTGCATCCCACAGGTTTTGGGTCGTTGTGTCTCCATTGTCATTTGTTTCTAGGTATTTTTTGATTTCCTCTTTGATTTCTTCAGTGATCACTTCATTATTAAGTAGTGTATTGTTTAGCCTCCATGTGTTTGTATTTTTTACAGATCTTTTCCTGTAATTGATATCTAGTCTCATGGCGTTGTGGTCAGAAAAGATACTTGATACAATTTCAATTTTCTTAAATTTACCAAGGCTTGATTTGTGACCCAAGATATGATCTATCCTGGAGAATGTTCCATGAGCACTTGAGAAAAATGTGTATTCTGTTGTTTTTGGATGGAATGTCCTATAAATATCAATTAACTCCATCTCGTTTAATGT
Source organism: Pseudorca crassidens (assembly GCF_039906515.1). Lineage (NCBI taxonomy): Eukaryota > Metazoa > Chordata > Mammalia > Artiodactyla > Delphinidae > Pseudorca > Pseudorca crassidens. Next base: position 21,440,932 of record NC_090307.1, on the reverse strand, counting down.
ATCATTTAAAGCTTGTGTTTCCTTATTTATTTTCATTTTGGATGATCTGTCCATTGGTGAAAGTGGGGTGTTAAAGTCCCCTACTATGAATGTGTTACTGTCGATTTCCCCTTTTATGGTTGTCAGTATTTGCCTTATGTATTGAGGTGCACCTATGTTGGGTGCATAAATATTTACAATTTTTATATCTTCGTCTTGGATCGATCCCTTGATCATTATGTAGTGTCCTTCTTTGTCTCTTCTAATAGTCTTTGTTTTAAAGTCTATTTTGTCTGATATGAGAATTGCTACTCCAGCTTTCTTTTGGTTTCCATTTGCATGAAATACCTTTTTCCATCCCCTTACTTTCAGTCTGTATGTGTCTCTAGGTCTGAAGTGGGTCTCTTGTAGACAGCAAATATATGTGTCTTGTTTTTGTATCCATTCAGCCAATCTGTGTCTTTTGGTGGGAGCATTTAGTCCATTTACATTTAAGGTAATTATCGATATGTGTGTTCCTATTCCCATTTTCTTAATTGTTTTGGGTTCGTTATTGTAGGTCCTTTCCTTCTTTTATGTTTCTTGCCTAGAGAAGTTCCTTTAGCAGTTGTTGTAGAGCTGGTTTGGTGGTGCTGAACTCTCTCAGCTTGTGCTTGTCTGTAAAGGTTTTAATTTCTCCATCAAATCTGAATGAGATCCTTGCTGGGTAGAGTAATCTTGGTTGCAGGTTTTTCTCCTTCAACACTTTCAATATGTCCTGCCACTCCCTTCTGGCTTGCAGAGTTTCTGCTGAAAGATCAGCTGTTAACCTTATGGGGATTCCCTTGTGTGTTATTTGTTGTTTTTCCCTTGCTGCTTTTAATATGTTTTCTTTGTATTTAATTTTTGACAGTTTGATTAATATGTGTCTTGGCGTATTTCTCCTTGGATTTATCCTGTATGGGACTCTCTGTGCTTCCTGGACTTGATTAACTATTTCCTTTCCCATATTAGGGAAGTTTTCAACTATAATCTCTTCAAATATTTTCTCAGTCCCTTTCTTTTTCTCTTCTTCTTCTGGAACCCCTATAATTCGAATGTTGGTGCGTTTAATGTTGTCCCAGAGGTCTCTGAGACTGTCCTCAGTTCTTTTCATTCTTTTTTCTTTATTCTGCTCTGCAGTAGTCATTTCCACTATTTTATCTTCCAGGTCACTTATCCGTTCTTCTGCCTCAGTTATTCTGCTATTGATCCCATCTAGAGTACTTTTAATTTCATTTATTGTGTTGTTCATCGTTGCTTGTTTCATCTTTAGTTCTTCTAGGTCCTTGTTAACTGATTCTTGCAATTTGTCCATTCTATTGTCCATTCTATCTCCAAGATTTCGGATCAACCTTACTATCATTATTCTGAATGCTCTTTCAGGTAGACTGCCTATTTCCTCTTCATTTGTTAGGTCTGGTGGGTTTTTATCTTGCTCCTTCATCTGCTGTGTGTTTTTCTGTCTTTTCATTTTGCTTATCTTACTGTGTTTGGGGTCTCCTTTTTTTCAGGCTGAAGGTTCGTAGTTCCTGTTATTTTTTGTGTCTGTCCCCAGTGGCTAAGGTTGGTTCAGTGGGTTGTGTAGGCTTCCTGGTGGAGGGTACTAGTGCCTGTGTTCTGGTGGATGAGGCTGGATCTTGTCTTTCTGGTGGGCAGGTCCACGTCTGGTCGTGTGTTTTGGGGCGTCTGTAGACTTATTATGATTTTGGGCAGCCTCTCTGCTAATGGGTGGGGTTGTGTTCCTGTCTTGCTAGTTGTTTGGCATAGGATGTCCAGCACTGTAGCTTGCTGGTCGTTGAGTGAAGCTGGGTGCTGGCGTTGAGATGGAGATCTCTCGGAGATTTTTGCTGTTTGATATTATGTGCAGCTGGGAGGCCTCTTGTGGACCAGTGTCCTGAAGTTGGCTCTCCCACCTCAGAGGCACAGCACTGACTCCTGGCTGCAGCACCAAGAGCCTTTCATCCACACGGCTCCTTAATTTGGCATGATTCGTTGTCTGTTCAGGTATTCCACAGATGCAGGGTATATCAAGTTGATTGTGGAGCTTTAATCCGCTGCTTCTGAGGCTGCTGGGAGAGATTTCCCTTTCTCTTCTTTGTTCTCACAGTTCCCAGGGGCTCAGCTTTGGATTTGGCCCCGCCTGTGCATGTAGGTCGCTGGAGGCCGTCTGTTCTTTGCTCATACAGGACGGGGTTAAAGGAGCCGCTGATTCGGAGGCTCTGGCTCACCCAGGCCGGGAGGTAGGGAGGGTCACGGAGTGCGGGGCGGGCCTGCAGCGGCAGAGGCCGGCGTGACGTTGCAGCCTGAGGCGTGCCGTGCGTTCTCCCGGGGAGCCGTCCCTGGATCCCGGGACCCTGGCAGTGGCGGGCTGCACAGGCTCCCCGGAAGGGCGTGTGGCTAGTGACCTGTGCTCGCACACAGGCCTCCTGGCGGCGGCAGCAGCGGCCCTAGCGTCCCACGTCCGTCTCTGGGCTCCGCACTCCTAGCCGCGGCTCGCGCCCGTCCCCGGAGCTCTCTCAAGCAGCGCTCTCAATCCCCTCTCCTCGCGCACCAGGAAACAAAGAGGGACGTAAAAGTCTCTTGCCTCTTCGGCAGGTCCAGACCCCTCCCCGGACTCTCTCCCGGCCAGCCGCGGCGCACCAACGCCCTGCAGGCTGTGTTCACGCCGCCAACCTCAGTCCTCTCCCGGCGCCCTCCGACAAAAGCCGGAGCCTCAGCTCCCATTCCCGCCCGCCCCGGCGGGCGAGCAGACAAGCCTCTCGGCTGGTGAGTGCCGGTCGGCCCGATCCTCTGCGCTGGAATCTGTCCGCTTTGCCCTCCGCACCCCTGTTGCTGTGCTCTCCTCCGCGGCTCCCAAGCTCCCCCACTCCGCCTCCCGAAGTCTCCACCCGCGAAGGGGCTTCCTAGTGTGTGGACACTTTTCCTCCTTCACAGCTCTCTCCCGCTGGTGCAGGACCCGTCCCTATCCTTTTGTCTCTGTTTAGTTTTTTCTTTTGCCCTAACCAGGTACGTGGGGGGTTCCTTGCCTTTTGGGAGGTCTTAGGTCTTCTGCCAGCGTTCAGTAGGTGCTCCGTAGGAGTTGTTCCACGCGTAGATGTATTTCTGATGTATCTGTGGAGAGGAAGGTGATCTCCGCGTCTTCAATGAATGGCTTTAGAATTTAGATTTTTTAAAGCTATTTTGAAAAGGACACTGGAAGTAAACTAACCGAGACTATTATAGAGAAAGTACACTGTGTCACAAAGAATGTACACTTCTTATCTGAAATCATATTACTAGTTAGTGTCAGACACAAATCTCATTTCCCAAACCCAAGTTTCCTGACTCCTAATTCAGTTCTCTTCCCCCTAAATCCATTAGCTCAGAGATTTGCATTTGAATTTGGATCTCAGTGCAGTCTACAAACTACCCATGAGCCTCTTCCTTTCATAAACCAGTTAATCTGTAAGCCAGGAGCATTTTCTTAGTACATTCAGTAAAACACACTGATGTATTCAGATCTGTGGGGAATCATGAAGGAAGATCATGCTCGTCGTCCAGAAATGTTTTCTCCGTTGCTAAAGAACTTCAAAATACGCAAGATAGACTGCTAAGAATTCTTTCCAAAAAAATCCATTTATTATTTCCCAGAATAAACAAGGAAGCCTTTCTAACCTTTTCCCCTTGCTATTATAAAGCTAAAATTTGCCCTAAAGCAAAAAGTTGTTTTAACACAGAGTTGTTCCATGGCCATGAATAAAGAGACATTGCTTATACACTCTGACAGCTTCAATGATTCACTTTCCCAAAACAAGTAGCAGAAGGAGAGCATTTATTTATTTATGCTTTAAAACACCCAAGAGAACAAAAATAGTTTTGTACTGTTTTTGAATTGCTCAAGCATTCCGTACCCTTCTGAGAACTAGCTGGCTAATATCCTGAACAATATCAGTTTCTTCTCTGTTTACCCCACCCCAAAGCCAATGTTTGTCCATCTCTGCTGTGAAATGTGTCACAGGAGGCTGACCCCTTGGTTCTCCATCAGATAGGCACTCTTGTCATCAGTTGGCTTCTAGTGTATTTACCCAAGGAGAGGCACGAGCAGGAGAAGATAGATAGGAGTGTGGAAGGAAGGTGAGGCTGGGGCTTTTCTTTCACTCCCGGCTGGGCTGTACCCTCCATGAGTACAGCTGTTTCACAGGGTCCCTTTGCGATGACTCTCACTGTTAAAGAAAAAAGTGTTCATTCTGGGATTTGATGCTGATGAGGAATGTAGGGGGAGAGCTACTACAATAGCATTTTGTAATAGTGGACAGAGATTGGGCTCAACTCTAAATACAGCAAGGAAAAGTGGGGCTTTATAGCCAAGGGGAAGGGTTGGAGGGTCAGTGGGTGGAAAATTACTGAGAGAAAATAGCATTGGTCGGGGGGGCATTCTGGCTAATATGACCTAACAGGATTCTTGTTGAAGACAGGCCAGAGAGATCAGACATCACCTGGGGGAGAGTGGAGGTGAAGAACCTGATCAGATATTGAGGGTGGTCAGATGTCAAGGGTGGGAGATTCTAGCTAAACTGACTTATTAGCAGGATTCTGGCTAAAACTGGACAATAGCGAGACTTACATGGAAGCCCCAAAGTCAGGACGGAGTTGAGAAGTGAGTTCAGAGGAGCCTGACTAAGAGTTGGTCAAGGAGAAACTCTTTATTCCTGCTCTTGATCTCAGGATGATATCCTCTTTTCCTGCCTTTGCTCCTTCCAGATGGTCAGTGTTCATGACGTCCTTCTAGTGCTGATTTCTAGGTGTGTCACTTAATCTGGCCCACACATCACTAGTCTCTCTTTTTTTTTTTACGTCAATCAGAATTTATTTATTTATTAACATCTTTATTGGGGTATAATTGCTTTACAATGGTGTGTTAGTTTCTTCTTTATAACAAAGTGAATCAGTTATACATATACCTATGTCCCCATATCTCTTTCCTCTTGCATCTCCCTCCCTCCCACCCTGCTTATCCCACCCCTCCAGGCGGTCACAAAGCATCGAGCTGATCTCCCTGTGCTATGCGGCTGCTTCCCACTAGCTATCTACCTTCACATATATATGGAATTTAAGAAAAAAAAAATGTCATGAAGAACCTAGGGGTAAGACAGGAATAAAGACACAGACCTACTAGAGGACGGACTTGAGGATATGGGGAGGGGGAAGGGTGAGCTGTGACAAAGCGAGAGAGAGGCATGGACATATATACACTATAGTCTCTTTATTAAGCCTTTGCATTTGAATCACCTGAAGTTTTCCAATAAGCCTAAATCATTGACAAGCATTTTCCCTTCTACATAAAAGGAAACTCAACAGCCACTGGAACATCTTTATAGCATCCCTGTGCTCTGTTATCTGCTGACTCTACCCTACCCTCTGGCCCAGCCTGCAGCTGAGAAAAGGTCTCAGAAGCCTGCTGCCCAAATCCCTCTGAAATTAGTTGAGTCACTGCCTTTTCCCCATCCAGTACCCTACCTTTCCATGGTTTTAAGCTCTGGTGAGTTGAATAGCCTGACAATGTGGAAATCACATAATTTCTTATTTTGGCTGTTTAGACCACAGTCACCAAGGTAAGAATACAGGTGGGCAGTCCCAGCCTGATTTTAACCCTTTTCACATAAAACCGTTTGTTTGCCTTCACTGCCTTATTCTTTTTCTATGGAGCAAAGCCAGCCCAAATGCCTCTGCACGCCTTTCCCAAGGCGGACTTAATAATGGAATATGGTTGGCCCAGTTCTCAGTGCTATTTGTTAGACTTGCAGCTGGGTTTCTTCATGACAATATGATTACCCAAACGTTGGGAGGTTTTGCCAAGGCGACCAAGGGTGGAATACGCACAGTGAAGTTTTGGATAGGACCCTGAATTCAATTTGGTCATTTTATTTCAGTACTCTTGGTAATCATTTTTGCAGCAGAAAGAATTCAGATCCTTCCAAGGTTTTGCATTTTTCAAAACTTTCCTCTTTGTTTTGTGTGTTACGTTTTGAGTCAGAGAGGTCTGGCTCTCTCTTTAAGTTTCAGTGTATCTGTACTTTCTCCTACATTTACCACCTTAAGTTTTTGCTACTTTCTCCTCTTCTGATACTTTAGATTTTCCTCTAAACAGTCTGTTCCATCCAGTATGCTCACCTCCTGACAACTTGAAAAACTGTCTTTGGTGTATTTAGGGAGATCTGTCCCTTAAGTAACAACAGAAAATGAAATACAGGAGACTGGATTTTTCCAGCAATATAACTGAGGCACTGTTCTATATCATTTATGAAAGTAAAAACTAAACAATGTAAACTGTACACGATGTATGATGCAATATATATCTTCATGCTTCTGTAGCTCTTTAATGCATCCATAATTGGAGTTTGAATAAATCTTAAATTTTATTTTGTCCAATAAACATGAGATTCTTGAAATTGCCCTATTTGCAGTTGTTATAGCCTATATAAATAGAATAAAGGAATCCCAGGTGGGTGTGTATTATTCTTCTGTCATTTATTAACCATCTACACTGGTCCAAGAACCGGGCTAAACTTTGAGATTATGAAGTTTCATAAAGCAGAATCCTGTCCTTAAGCTGTCCCATGAGGAGTCAGGGATATTAAAATAATTACAGTACAAAGTTTAAAATATCATGTAAAGGCTGTTAGAGTGTGGATTGAAAGAGTAGTTAATAACTCTGTTGAGGATGGCCAGGCACATTTCCTACAAATGGTTTAGGTATGGAAGGATGAATTGCAGTGCATCAGGCAGGGCCAAAGGGAAAGGATTACACAGCAGAGGAACCCGAGCTTGAGAAGACATACAGAGAGCACAGAGACTTGTCAAAGGACTTGGTGGTGGGTGAATAGAGATGGAGCAGTTGTGTCGCTGAGTCGGCGTCCCACCCTCTCTTATTCTAGTGGTTTTATCCTTTCCCTCTTTTACTTCCTAAAGAGGTCTTGGGTCCCACTGTAGGTATTCCCCTATCTGTCCCTCTTCCCATCATAGCAAAGATCTCAAAAGAATATTTTAAATTTCAGATTCAATTACTCACCCCTTGCTCATCCACTTATCAACCCATGACAACTAGAGTTGAACAATGTAATAATAATATTGCATAAATACGGCTAACGAAGGCTTTTCTTGCCAGGGAAAATTGAATCTTTACAGTTCTCATGTAATTTGACTAGTGTTGCCAGACAAAATACAGCATACCCTGTATTTTAATTAGTGAACTTAATTAGGACATTTAAATTTCAGAGGAAAATGGAGATTTTTTACTATAAGCATGTTTGATGCAGTATTTGAGACATACTAAATTGCTGTTTAAGTGAAATTACACTTTAGCTTGGATACCTGTATTTTTACTTACGAAATCTGTACTCTACATTTTCCCTCTCTGCAGGTGAGACTGAACCATTCAATCATGATTCTCCCAAGCGATCTAATCCCCTTTCTTGGTTTTAGCTGTTCTTTCCCTATGACTCCTAAATCTCTACCTCCATCCAAGATCTATTCTTTGACTTCCAGATCAGTATATCCAGTACCTCCTGAATATTTTCTTGCGGTTGTCTTACAGGTATCTGAAACCCCACGTACCCAAAGTAAACATACCATCTTTCTCCCAAACCTGCTTCCTGCTTTCATCCTCCATGTCAACAAAGGGCACCACCACCCACCCAACCCAGTTACCAAAGTGGAAATCTGGTCATCGTTCTAGACTCATCCTTCCCCCTCACTTCCATTCCCCATTGCCCCACTCAGCCCAAAGTGACTCATTGTAGTTCTCCTTCTTAACGTGGCTTAATTTGCCCCCTCTTCTACAAGTTCTCTGGAACCTTCCTTGTTTACACCTGTAGCATCTCAACCAGCATATTAGGTTAGCCTCCAGTGCATTTCCCTGTTTCATGCATGTACACGTGTGCACACACACGCACACACACACACACACACACACACACATCCAATGTCTCTGACATCTCCAGAATTTCAAATTTGAATATATTTCTTTATTACTTAATGTTCTTCGATAACGTCTTATGTTCTGCAGGATAGGCTTGAAACTTTATATTTGCTGGATCATACACTGCAGAATCTGGCCGCTGCCAGCCTCTCTCAGGGCTGAGAGCGCACATATGATCTGTTTTTTTTGTTGTCTTATGCTTTGTGTGTAGCAGGCAATCAATGATTATTTGTTGTATGAATGAGACAATGACAGAATCTTCACAGAGTGAAATCTGTTTGTCATATCGTCAGCGAAGAGAACATTCAATGTGCACTAAGGAGAGAGTTGTTATACTTGAGGGACTTGATATGACACATGGTATTTCAGAAGTTATACGATAAAGAGCCATGACTTCGGTGGATTTATGTATGAGTGTCTATACATATAAATATTTAAATACATGTAAACGTTAACTGCTCCTGAGAAGGTGTATATTCATATAAATATTTAAGTACATTGAACTCTCTTTACTCTTTGACACAATCAAGAAATATTGATGTTCTGATTGTTTGAATCTTCTGATTAATCACCATTTTTCTAGCATTTAAAATATATTAAAATACAATCCACTCTACAGTTATGTGGGGTGTAATTAAACGTTTGTCATGTCAAAAGACAGTTCAGGGCTTCCCTGGTGGTGCAGTGGTTAAGAATCAGCCTGCCAATGCAGGGGACACGGGTTCGAGCCCTGCTCCGGGAAGATCCCACATGCCACAGAGCAACTAAGCCCATGAGCCACAACTACTGAGCCTGCGCTCTAGAGCCTACGAGCCACAGCTACTGAGCCCACGTGCCACAGCTAGTGAAGCTCACACGCCTACAGCCCGAGCTCCACAACAAGAGAAGCCACCGCAATGAGAAGCCTGCGCACCGCAGTGAAGAGTAGCCCCTGCTCGCCGCAACTAGAGAAAGCCCGCGTCCAGCAACAAAGACCCAATGCAGCCAAAAAAATAATAAATAAATTTATTAAAAAAGAAAAAAAAGACAGTTCAGAGGACTGTTCATTTTATTTATGTGTGATAAGCATTTTTATTTATGAGGAAACAGGGAGACCTGTTTTTAGACTATAGGGGTTCATTCAGTGTCCCCAGACTCAAATAATTAATACAACATATAATTAACTTATCTCTAAAGTACATATATCATTATTATTTGACAAATAAAGATTTTAACTAATAAAGATTTTCTCCAGTCGTAAGCTGAAATGTATAATTTAGATTATAGTGGAAATAAAACACCTCTTGTAGAGTTTCAGGACTGCTCAGAGTATTGATATCAACCAGACAAGCGTGCCACGTTTAATTTAACCTTTCGGATAATGTATATGAATGAAAAGAAATTATAGATGGAGTAAGGAATATTACTTGCCATTAATAAAATAATTCCTTTTGGCATGCTAGAGCCAAAGTGTAGGTGGAATTCATGTTGGATAACAAAACTCCATTTGAAGCCTCTGTAGAATTATTTCTATTTAGTTAGTAACAAGTGGAGCTTGGGGTGTTATTAGGCAAAATTACAACAGCAGTGCACCGCTGCACAAAGAAAGATCAGGGGCATTTTCTCTAAGCAGCATCTTTAAAAGTCTGGCTCCTAAAACTAATGTTTGAAGCTTCAGTTCTTTTGAATTGAGACTCCAGGGAATAAGAAAGAGTCATAATTATCAGCTAGGAATTGGTGCTAAATTTGTTTATTCACTGATTTTCCGCCACTTTCTATAGTATGTAAATGAGATTCTTACTTAGAAAAAGCATTCCCACTCTGAGACAGATGACAGCTGTTCAAGCCCAGGGGAGGAAAAAACACAGCTTTCTCCTTGGCCTTTTCTTCTCCTTCAACACAGCTTCCAAAGCCTCACGGAGTTTTCCCAGAATTCCCTGAGCAGGAGCTTTCACATTCTGATTGATTAGTCGTCATATCAGAGCTTACCACTTTGTGGCTCCTTGGCTACCAACTGAACGTTATAAACTGGACCCAGAAAATCAGCTTGCTCACCATTGGATCTGTGGGCTGTTTAACAATGGATGTCTAATTCCCTATGACTCTAGTTAGTAGAAATGGCATCAGAGCGATATGATTAGCATGTCTTCAGAAAGGATTCTGAACGTCTTCTCGAAGTTTATAATACTGCCATGAGATGTAGAGAGAGGTACAGATGAGCGCGCGTGCGCGCGCGCGCACACACACACACATACACACACACACACACACACACACACGAGTCTTTCAGACCTCCAGTCAGAGGAGCTTATAGACTGCACTCGGGAATGAGGGAGGTGGTGGTGGGGAACTCACGCTGGTGGGAGATGGGAGAGAGGTGATTTTCAATTTTGATTCCTCCACCTCTGTCTCCCGCACCCTATTGTATTCTGCAGTATCCTTAGGAAATAACTCAGCCATCACACTCTCCACTGGATCTCACTCTTGCTGAAACCTCCCGAGGCAGAGAGAAGTCAAACCATCCTGAGAGCTGACACTCGGCAGTGATGATCCGTCATAGGTGGAACATTTGTCCCAAACTCTCCTCTTATCCCTGGAGTCTCTTTTCTGGGTAGACAGTCCCCCAGACCTGACAAACTTCAGCATCCCATTCAGCATGACTGCCTTAAGTACTCTGTGCTCCAAAAGATGCCTGCATCTACCCGACAACGTCAGAGCCCAGTTGCCGTCTGTACCCTGATAGAAATGGATTCACACGAAGTTGCTGATGGCTAATTTGAAGTTAATATGTGACCTCCCTCAGAATGATGTGGATTTAAAGCAGGACTGTGAGGTGAGAAAATATATGATTGTAAAGGAAAAAAAAGCATGTCTACTGGTCAAATTTAATCAGCGTGGTAGATGTCTGGAAGAGAAACAGTAGGGCAGAGGAGGTATTTCCATTTTCCTTCAAATTTTAAGCCATAGGCTGGTATTAGTAACAGTAAAATATGTACATTTAGTACATGTAATATGTACATTTACTATACGTATATAGTAAATATATTTAGTGTATATATACATATATAATATTTATAAATTGAGTTATTACTAAATTATGCCTTTACAAATCCATTTTCTTAGAGTTGATTTATGTAACATGGCACAAATTAACAACATTGAGTAAACATAAATCGACTAAAACCCTTACTGGTCTTAAGTTGCTATTAGGATAAAATAGACTTACAGGGAGATAAGGTCTGTGATCCCCAAACCAAGAAGTGGATGTTTTATCAGCTGCTATAAACAGATATCTATGTTAAGGGATATATACATATATGTACTTGAAAATTTCTCCCATGTTTCTTTAAAGAAATGCTACTGTAGTTTTTATTCCATGTACATATCAAGACGGCTATGTCTATATAATAAAATGTGTATGCATACATTAACATATATGTAAACACTGGATCCCCCCAAATGGGAAACTCTAACACTAAGGAAGTAAAGTCTGCCTCATACATGTTTTCCTCTCCCTCCTGTGCTCTCTTAGCACAAATGGGCTTCTTGTTTGAGGGCACATGGTGGAGCAGCTGCCATCCCTTCTCAGTGGTACCTGCTGAAGCTATTGAAGAGAAGACACACTATTTGGTGCTCAGGGCTAAGCTTGCGTGGTATCCATTGCTTCTTTACATTACCTCAGACACATTACTGAATATAGTTTTGAATGGTTCTCTGTTGTATATCATTGTTGTGCATATGCACTGGGCCGTGCAGTGTGCAGACACTGCATTTCAAATGAACAGAGGTAATAATCCAGCCACAGAGTGATAGGTTCGGTTCCAGTGTAGAACAGGGCAGATGTAACATTCTTTTTTTTTTTTTAATAAATTTATTTTATTTTTGGCTGCATTGGGTATTTGTTGCTGCGCGCAGTCTTTTCTCTAGTTGTGGCGAGCGGGGGCTACTCTTCATTGTGGTGCGCGGGCTTCTCATTGCAGTGGCTTCTCTCGTTGTGGAGCACGGGCTCTAGGCACGCGGGCTTCAGTAGTTGCAGCACACGGGCTCAGTAGTTGTGGCTTGCGGGCTCTAGAGTGCAAGCTCAGTAGTTGTGGCCACGGGCTTAGTTGCTCCACAGCATGTGGGATCTTCCTGGGCCAGGGCTCGAACCCATGTCCCCTGCATTGGCAGGTGGATTCTTAACCACTGTGCCACCAGGGAAGCCCAGATTTAACATTCTTAATCTGGTTGGCCACTTAGAGTTTTCCTGCTAACACAATGCGAGAACGTAGTAGATGCTCAATAAATGTTTGCTGAATGGGTAAAAGAGTGAAGAATAGATGCCTTATGTGTATTCAGTTATTCTAGGTAAAGGGGTCTTTACCTAGATCTTCAATGTGATGTGGTCTAAAGAAAATAAGACTATAGCAACAGATATTTTTATTGAAAATCGTTTTTTAGTTTTAATTAACGGAGTCACAAAATCTTCAAATTAATACAAATGGTAAAGTTTTTCTTTAACTTAACACACATTAGTGTGGAGTTTTAAATCACCATTGAAGCTTATTAAGTTCGTACTAAATAGTATTACCTACATTTTGTATATCTTTCAAATTGTGGCATGCAAAAATACCGGTTATCCTGCTTGTCCAAACACAAGTGGTCTGGGAAAGTAGGTTTCTGCTCTTCTTCTCCTATCTTTCTCTTCTCTGAGTAAAATATTATCTCTCTGCCCCTGTAATTTTTAGAGCTCCAACTCTCTATGTCCTCATCTCCAATTAGGCTAGCGTGGGATTGCCTTTCTTCCCACATGCTTTGTGTTCCAAGAGTTTGCAGGGAGATAGCTCTTAGCATCTGAAGAGACCTTAGTGACCTTGGACAGGCTTGCTGACTATGGTCAGAAAGGTGCCATTTTCACCAGTTTACAGAAGAAATCCCTAGGAGGCCTGGAGAGTAAATGTGCGGGATTCAAAAGCTGGTAGGAGGGGAGGAAGAGGAGGCTAGAACTTCAGGACTCTTTCTTTTTTTTTTTTAACAACACATGTTTATTTCAGTCCTCTTCATCTTTCATTTCTGTACGTGAGTGGCAAAACCAAGTATTTTAAAACTCCATGCAGTGGTTCAAAGACTCCTGGCTGAAGGGTTGGCCCATTCATGTGCCATTATGTGTATATGTGTGTTTTAAATAACAGATGACCATTTATAATAGGCACAGAAGATAGATAGCAGTTAAGCTTAGTGTGTTAATCGTTTTTATGGCAATGAAAGTATTTTTAAGTGAAAAATATCCTATATTCAGAAGTGTATGTTATGTATGTATATGACAATGTTTTTATTTCAATTCAAAGGCAGGAATTTGGGATACTGAGATGTGTTCCATTAAGGGCAAGCCTGGTACAATTTTTACTGCAGTTTGAGATTTTCTGTATACCCTTAGTGGAATCTGGCGGAATGCAGAGTAGAAATAAACAAGCATCTCCTGGTTTTGTTCATGTAGGTAGCACGATATCCTGAAAATCAAGACACATCGGTCTTCTATCTGTTGCTGATATTAACTGGGTGAGAGATGGGGGCTGAAATCGGTCATCATTAAGGTCTATTCCAGCCTTAACAAGCTATTGATGAAATGTTGATTGTCAAACCGAAAATGTGCATTTTGTTGGTTAAAGGAGCCACGTTTGCATGAGGCAGCCCTGAACCACTCTGAATGTTAATAAGTGCCAGAGGACTTGCAGCAGATCAAACCACAAGTGCTGCTAAAACGAATTTATAGGAAAAAGAATGATTATTTTACTTGAAAAGCCACAGGGTAGCCTGTAGAATGCAATGCAGGGAGCCTTGGTGAGTATATGAGAATAAACACAGTGTTATCTAAGTGTACACTGTAAGAAGAACCCAAATGATCCAATATCTTCCCCTGTCATTTTCCACTTGCAACGTAGACAGCTAATTGTTATTTTGCAGTTTTCACTTTAAAACAAAACCCAGAAGTGATGACTGCAATGGAAGACCCAAGGCCGTTGGGAGGAAACTACCATGTGGCATCTTTTCTTTACATTTAACCTTTAAAAAGTATAACTGACTTGTGGCAATTTTGCATTAAATTATGTTTTGCTGTGAGTTAGATTGTATAAAAAATACTCTAGACATTTACCGTAGATATGTGAAAACTTTGTTGAGTTTTATTTTCAGGGAGTTTCAGTTCACATATTGTGACTCCCTTTCACACTCTGTGTATCAGAACAATCTCTATTGGAAGCAGAGTAAGAGTCTTGGTACTTGTTTGAATACTCTGCTTCCTTTATGTCATCTCATTACTAAACCTAAACAAAAAAAAAATGTCCACCTTAGTATTAGTCTGCTAGGGCTTGCTGTAACTAAATATACAGCCTGAATGGCTTAAACAACAAGCATATATTTTCTCACAGTTCTGGAGGCTGGAGTCCAAGATCAGGGTGCTGGCCGGCCTTCCTGTGTGTGTGTGTGTGTGTGAGAGAGAGAGAGAGAGAGTCTCTGGTGTCCTGGTGTCTCTTCTATAAGGACATCCTTCCTATTGGATTAAGGCCACCCGTATGACCTCATTTAACTTTACCTCTTTAAAGGTCCTATCTCCAAATACAATCACACTGGGAGTTAGGACTTCAGTATATGAATTTGTGGGGACACAATTCAGCTGATAACAACCTTTAAAATTATTTTCAATTATAATCCTCATTTGATTGCAAATTTTAATTCAGGGACCGATGATATTTTTACGTTTTCTTTTCCAATCTGATTCCAGTTGAAAAGTAAAACATAAGCCTAAGAGGATTTTTCTTTTTCCCTTAGAGAATTCTACTCTGGTATCCAAAATTTAAATGTAAGTCCGTCTCTTAAAGGAGAGAAATAATAGTCGCCATCTGCTTCCACTATCTTAGAAATGCAAAGGCAGAGCTTACTTCTGAATCCGTATGTAAAGGGTACACAGTTCTTCAAATGAAAGCTATAGAAAAGATACAGTGTTTCATATTATTTTTGGATATTGTTTTCAAGTTTAGTAATCCTTCACTCATTAATTCATTCATTAATAATTTTTTAATAAACATCTTCTATATGTCAATCAGTATTCTAAGTATTGGAGTGACAATGGACAGCAAAGTTTCTCCCCTCAAGGAACTCAAAATGCCCAGGTCTGAATAGTAAAAAAAAAAATATGCTCACTCTTTCTCACACAGTATAAACTCCTTTTCTGTGTTTGCCCTTCAGTTATTGCTCTGTGCCATCTTTATGGCTTAGCTCTCTTTTCTAACCTCAGTCATTTCCCTGTGGGGGAAAATACTGAGAGAAAAATGAAATCAAGTGTCTTACAATGTGCTCATTTGTAAAATGATGGTTTAGACTAGATCAGTGGTTCTCAGTCCTGGTTATCCATTACAATCACCCAGGGAGTTTTAACAATATTCCCTGGACCCCAGAGATTCTGATTTACTTGATCTTTGATGGGTCGTGAATTTTGATGCATTGAAAAAGATCCCTGAATGGTTCTACAGTGCAGCCAGACTTGAGAGCACCAGAACTAGATGATCACCAAGACTCCTCAATGATCTAAAATGTTACATCTCCTAGACAAAAGTTATAGATTCCTAGATTTTTCCCCCCAAATCTGAAATTATGCTCTAGAATAAGTTGGGAAAGTTATTTATGTTCCTCAGCATGTGAATGTTGTGGGGACTCTTAGTGATTCTTCTAAAAACCAATCTCTGCTCTCAGGAAGATTGAATTAAACTAAATTTCTATAAAAATCAAGTAGTTTAAATGTAGCATAATGGGAAGTACAGGGAAAGTGACATACTAAACTGGGCAGGTAGGGAGGACTTTTTTTAGTATGCTTTGAGGTTTACCTTGAAGGTGATTGCTTGCCATTGAGAAAATAACAAATGGTGGAGAGAGATTAAGAGATCAGTGGTTCAGAAAGAACAGGTGAGAGAAGAGTAGAGAATGGATGGAAAGGGGGCAAAACAAAGACAATTAGAACATTGGGAGGCCTTTACAACAACCCAGAGGAGAAAAGATGAGGACCTAAACTTCAGAGAGAACGGACTTGTGTCAAGAGATATTTTGGAAGAATCAAAAATTCATGGCCAATAAAGCAATCTCTGATTTTACTTTTGGTAAACGGGTGGTTTGGTTAAGCTATTGCAAAAATGAAGAACATAGGAAGGGCAGATTTGGGTAATGATTTTAAAACGTGTTGAGTTTGTAGTACATTCAAGGAGAGTTTTTCAGGAAATAATACCATTTACAGCAACATGGATGGACCTAGAAATTATCATACTAAGTGAAGTCAGTCAGAAAGAGAAAGACAAATACCATATGATATCGCTTATATGTTGAATCTAAAATATGACACAAATGAACTTATCTACGAAAGAGAAACAGACTTACAGACATAGAGAACAGGCTCACAGTTGCCAAGGGGGAGGGGGTTGGGGAAGGATTGGATTGGGAGTTCGGTGTTAGCAGATGCAAACTATTATATATAGAATAGATAAACAACAAGGTCCTACTATATAGCACAGAGAGCTATATTCAATATCCTGTGATAAACCATAATGGAAAAGAATATAAAAAGAAGGTGTATACACACACACACGCACGCATACATGATATCTGAATCACTTTGCTGTAAAGCAGAAATTAACACAACATTGTAAATCAACTATGCTTCAATTAAAAAAAATGGAGAGAGGACTTCCCTGGTGGTCCAGTGGTTGAGACTCTGATTCCAGTGCAGGGGGCACAGGTTCGACCCCTGGTCAGGGAAGTTCCACATGCCACGCGGTGTGGCCAAAAAAAAAAAAAAAAAAGGAAAAGAAAGAAAAAGGGGAGAGTTGATCAGTATAGTCAGACCCTTAAAGAAAGAGATTTGAACACCAGAAAAAAAAATGTGATGTTGTAATTATATTGAAAACAAGGGAGATGGATGAAATTGTTTCCAGAGAATGTGTAATTTGGGAGGAAGGCATGGACGGATTCTTAATTTAAGGAAAATAGAGACAAATAAGAAATAGTGATAAAAAAACAGAAAGGTAAGCAAAATCTTGAACAAAGTGATATCCTAGAGCTTGAAGGGGAAGAGAACTTCAATAAGGAGGAGGTGGTCAGCATAGAGGCTGAGTAATAGTTGCTAAATGTTTTGAGCTCCAATTTTCTAGTTGCTTTATGTGTGTTGATTCACTTCATTCTGATAATAACCCTGGAAGGTAGGGATTGTCACCTAATTGTATAGAGAGGAAACAGAAGTATAGCTAGTATTTTACCAAAGACCACGCAGTTAATTAATAGTGCTGTTAGGATGTGAATCTGGGGAGTCTGACTCCAGAAGCCATGCTTTTAATGACCCTAATGAACGGATAGTAGGGTGAGGAGTGAGAACAGTGAAGTATCCATTGGAAATCAGTCTTAGACCTTGGTGAGAGCAGAGTTCAGTAAACAGTGTGGATCTCAGACTGTGTGTGTGTGTGTGTGTGTGTGTGTGTGTGTGTGTGTGTGTGTGTGTGTGTGGCAGGGACGGGGCTGGGGGTGGTGTGCAGTGTAGAAGAGAGAATTAGAAGTAAGGACATGTGTTCTTTTAAATGCCTTATGTGTGAAGAAAGGTGCATGGTAAGATGATACCTTAAGGGTGACTTAGTACAAAAGGAGGATTATATTTAAAGACGGAAGGGGTGGAATATTCTTATATTCTGCTAAGAAATACCCAAGAGAAATGCACAGATGGAGACATAGGAGATAAATCATTATGGTAGCTTCCCATGAAGGTGAAGGGTGAAGAAGAACCAGAAATGTTAAGGGGAAGAATCAGTACTGACTACCTCTTCCAGTGGGAGAAGAAGAAAGGAGAGGATGTGAGAAATAATAGCATAAAAGGGCAAGAAGGCTGTGAAGGACTACTTACCCAAAGACCACTTTCATTCCCCCCACCTATGGAATAAGGAGGACACAGTCTACTCAGAGCGTGTGCTCGCCTATCTACTATATACATTGCTGTACTCCAACTTTCTCAACAGGCATCAATGTCACTAACTCACCCACTCAGTATGGAGCCATCTTTCTCAGTCAGCACGTTCTTCAAGTTTTAGTTATTGAATTCAGTTAAGATTTTCTCTTCTCAGTAAGGAAGGCCAGTACCAAGCAAAAAATACCTCTTAATCAAATAACAGCAAAGGACAGCCTCTTGCATAGCTTGTGTCTGGAGTGACCCAGAAAGAGTCTGAGATTGATTTGCAGTCTGCTGCTAGCTCTCAGTGTGCTGAATTAGGAGAGTACCCCGGGTGACACATCTAGTCAGACTGGCAGTGATGGGCCTGCCTGTGGAAAGGATGTGAACTCAATTAATAACACTTCGAACTTGAGCAGAAAGAACCTTGGAGGAAAGATGTCTTCAGATGAAATCCCCAGTGCAGACTTTCTCCCCATCTCACTTAACAGGGGGAGTGGTTGCAAAGGGCAACATCAGCAACTTTCCATAGACAGCCCAGCCACTGTCAATCTAACTCAAAAAGGAAAGGGGATGTCAGCTCTCCAGAAAACACCCATCCCCCGAGACATAGGCAAGGCTTTCCTGTTCAATCACTGTATTTAATTCAATTATCTGCCCCGCCACCGCCAACTGTCCGCCTTACAAGGAAGGTTGGGAGGAGAGTGATGCTTGATGCTTCTGCAAGTCCCAAAAGAAGTACCTTCTTTTTTTTAAAGAGTGCTTTTTTTAAAAAATATAGGTTTTATTTATTTATTTATTTTTGGCTGTGTTGGGCTTCGTTGCTGCGCGTGGGCTTTCTCTAGTTGCAGCGAGCAGGGGCTACTTTTCGTTGTGGTGCATGGGTTTCTCATTGCGATGGCTTCTCTTGTTGCGGAGCTCGGGCTCTAGGTGTGCGGGCTTCAGTAGTTGTGGCTCACAGGCTCTAGAGTGCAGGCTCAGTAGTTGTGGCACACGGGCTTAGTTGCTCCGAGACATGTGGGATCTTCCTGGGCCAGGGCTCGAACCCGTGTCCCCTGCTTTGGCAGGCGGGTTCTTAACCACTGTGCCACCAGGGGAGCCCCAAGATGTACATTCTTCATTAGAGAATTCAGTAAATGATAAGCTCTTACTCACCCAGCTGCTTCCTCTGGGAAGTCGTCATGGGGCTCCAGCTGCCTGCAACAGGAGGATGACTGGATCTATGCCATAAATTGATTTTTTTTTAGAGTGGAGTCAGCTACTTGTCTTTTTTCCTTTTCTTTCTTTTTTTTTTTTAAGGGCTTATTTCAATTACTATTAAAATTTTCATGTTTTCTGGTATGTGAAAACCACCACAGATTCATATCCCGTTCTAGGATTTTCAGAGTCCAGATATCCGGATAGTATATTTTAGGTCTAATGATTTTCCTCTCTTCCTTTCTTTGTCTTATCTGTCTTCTTGTTTGCCCATTTAAGGGACCATTAAGATTAGAATCTCTACAAGAAGTTGAGGAAAAGGAGAAAAAGAATTATAGTTCACCTGTGTTAATTTCATTTTTTGCAATTATTCTAGTAAAACAATGCAGTAAACATTTTGTGAGGTTAAAATTGCAAAAGTTGTTATAAAGTAAAATACGTCTTTAAAAATGTGTAAACTCTTATATGTTCTTAGATGAATGAATGGATACCTTTGATAATAAATAAGTCAATCAATGGTTAAACATCTCTTAGCAGTCATGTACCACAATGTTCATTGCAGCACTATTTACAAGAGTGGACATGGAAGCAACCTAAGTGTCCATCGACAGATGAATGGATAAAGGAGATGTGGCACATATATACAATGGAATATTACTGAGCCATAAAAAGAAATTGAGTTATCTGTAGTGAGGTGGATGGACCTAGAGTCTGTCATACAGAGTGAAATAAGTCAGAAAGAGAAAAACAAATACCGTATGCTAACACATATATATGGAATCTAAAAAAAAAAAAAAGAAATGGTTCTGATGAAGCTAGGGGCAGGACAGGAATAAAGGTACAGATGTAGAGAATGGACTTGAGGACACGGGGAGGGGGAAGGGTAAGCTGGGACAAGCTGGGACAAAGTGAGAGAGTAGCGTTGACATATATACACTACCAAATGTAAAATAGTTAGTGGGAAGCAGCCGCATAGCATGGGAGATCATCTCAGTGCTTTGCGACCACCTAGAGGGGTGGGATAATGAGGGTAGGAGGGAGACAAAAGAGGGAGGGGATATGGGGATATGCGTATCCATATTGCTGATTCACTTTGTTATACAGCAGAAACTAACACAACACTGTAAAGCAATTATACTCCAATAAAACTGTTAATAAAGAAAAAATCTCTTAACTAAAATAATCAAAACTGTTTGGTTGGAAGACAAAATTACCTCACTTACCATATATAACAAGAAACTCATGAAGTGAAGAAAACGAATAGGCCATATCAAAGACCATCAGGTAATGAAAGCAAGGCTAAGCTGACCTTTCCATCAATAAGTCACAAACCTTCAAATTGCTTCAGAGTGCAAATGTATTGTTACTACATTTGATTACAATAAACCAGTAATGCCCGTGAAGATATAAACCAGTGTTTTCCAAATTTGAGACTATATAGAACCTCTTTAAGAAAAGAGATCTGCAGGCCCTCAGTAACAAATACTCTCTCAATTTTGAGAAATATTGGCTAAGGATTCTAGGTCTTAGTCCATGAAAATATCTTTCAACTGCAAATAATCATAGCAAAATATAAAATTGATCTTTCTAATGGTAAAAACCATTTTAGATTGCAAGTGCCAGTGAAAACTGAAAAACAAAGCAGCCAAAAAACATAAAACCTTGTGGACCTACAAGTTTATATCTGGAGAATCAATTTGAAAAACATGACTTTTAGCCCTTTTTAACCAAAACTTGGAACTTTTCAAGGATTCTTTTTTATATATGTGTTACACTGCCAACTTTCTCTGAGCCTTACTGTTAATTCAGTCTGAATCCTGCTCCCAAGTTTTCCCCATCCTTGTGAGATGTGAACAATAAGGAAAGGGTTGGTAACAAAAATGAGTATCTTCTGAAACTCTGTCACCATTTCTTTTTCCTCCCATTCAGACTGGAAAAAGTTGTCTCCTTTGAAAGCTGATCTCACTAAGAGCTTCTTTAGTCACACCTTTGTCTCCATAAGTGTTATCCACAATGTATATTTATTGAATACCAGTAAATGTGAGTTGGAGTGGCACAATGTTCTAGATAATCAATGAATGATATTTCTTGAACATCTGTATGAATAATTCACCAGAAGTAAAAGTTTACTGAAGAAGATACTTCTTAAAATGTAAATTTATATTTTTCTTTAAGTATTTATTGTCTTGATGGGAAGATTAGGATTATGTACATCAGAAGATAATGATCAGTATGTGTGAGTAATGAAGTAAGCAGATATCATGGAGGTGCAGTGGAGAGAAGAGTTTGAAGAAAGTGGACTGTAAGCAGGATCTTGGAAGAAAAATAGGATCAGGGTAGATAAAAAAGGAAGCAAGAAGGTATTCCAAGCAGGAAACATCAAAGAGTGAGAGGTAGGAAGTCTTATTTGGAGGACAGAGATTAGAACAATATGACTGAAGTTGGATGCTCATAGAAAGAGCTTTGCGAGATAGCTTCACAAAGACTGATGTAAGCACTTTGGACTTCGTTGCTGGAGGTATTCAAGCAGGGCACTGAAATGGAGAAAGCAGTGCTTCTGGGTGATCAACTTGGCAGTGGTGGGAAGAAAGATTTAAAAAGGGAAGAAACTGGAAAATTAATTTCAGGATAATTGCTTATTTCTGTTTTCTACAGTGAAATACTTAGAGGAGGGTATAGACGTAGAGTTATCTTTAATTTGTAACCACGTCCTTGATAACAAGTAATGAGAGCAGTGCACTCATTCGATGGCAAATCGAGGACGGTTGTGAAATTAAGTATTCCTTACTGAAGGCAGGCTTGTTCACACAGAGCTACGTGGTTGATGCTGGAAATCCAAACAGTGCACATCTTCTCCGCCTTTGTTCTTTGCCCTTCTTGCCTATTCACTGTATCACTCGCTTAGGGTAGTGTTTCTCAGCATTGGCACTCTTACCATTTGGGTTGGTTATTTTTTTGTTCTGAGCAGTTGTCCAGTCCCTGTCCTCTACCCGCTAGATGCCAGTAGCACCCTCTCTTACCTTCCCAAATTTTAACACCCCAAAATATCTCCAGAAACTGCCAGATGTCCCCCAGGGGATAAAATCACCTCCTATTGAGAACCAGTGGCTTGGAGAAACACAGATTATTTTGTTAAATGTTAAGCATTTGTGTCAGGAGAAGAGAAACTCTTTCCTTCTCCAACATTTCTAAGCTCTGGGCTTTGTGAGTCCTGGAGGCATCAGACAACCAAAATGTCAGCCATACAGTTCAATATGTGTTCTCCACTGACCCATTCCAACTTCAACCCTCTTCTTCTACTAGCCAACAATTACCTGGAACTGTCCATGTAACTAGTGGATTGTTTCTATGTCCTGGTTTGCCTGGGAGCGTCCTGGTTTACACAGGTTTTCCACATTCCTATCTGGTTAGTACTCTTTTTCACACTCTAAGTGTCCTAGATCAGATGGTAAATTATGTGATCATTCTTTTTTTTTTTTTTTTGCGGTACGCAGGCCTCTCACTGTTGTGGCCTCTCCCGTTGCGGAGCACAGGCTCCGGACGCGCAGGCTCAGTGGCCATGGCTCACGGGCCTAGCCGCTCTGCGGCATGTGGGATCTTCCCGGACCGGGGTACGAACCCGGTAGGGGTAGGACTCTCAACCACTGCGCCACCAGGGAAGCCCTGTGATCATTCTTATATGTAAATTACTAGAACTGTGAGAGAACAACCAGGAAATACTAGGGATAAAGGAGGCAAAGAGGCAAATTGCCACTTTGGCTGCCCCAGGAAATGTTTCCTTGAGAGGACACTGGAATTAAGACTTGGAAGAACATTAGGAGTTAACCAGAAAAAAGAGGCAAAGAGGTTTACAAGACAGAGACAACAGGTAATTTATAGAGTGAGACACTGAAATGGATACATTGAAGAGTTGGACCAACAGGCTAATATGAAAATCCAAAAGTCATTTTTGCAAACTTGACTTCAATTTGTATCTACCTATCAAATTGTTATCCTATCTAGCAAAATGGGCGGTGGTATTTTTAGGCTATAAATTCTAAATGTGATCGACATTTATTTTTCTCAAAAGGAAGAGGATTGATTGCTAGGAATTGTCCAAAAGGAGAGGAGGGTCAGTCCCCTAGCTGTGGGTTTGCATATGTGGTGATATTAAAATGCACTGATTACCTTCTCTTACTTTTATCTGAATGCGTGTAGCCGAGATGTAACTACAGAGGATCCAGCATACCACTACACACATAGATTTCAAAGACTTGGAAACAAATCTTATTTCAGCATCTGTAGTTGGTCTTATTAAAAGCAGTTTAAATTCCCCTGCCTAGAGCAGTTTGGAATTATAGAGATGGGCTGCAGAAATTTACATTTTAATTGAGGCAGAAGACAAAATAGGGCATGGTGCAGCATTCACACATTACAAGGAAGAATAAATAAGATATGTATCAGCTGGGAGAAAATAAATGACTGGTCGTTTCTCACTGCATTCTGCACTTAATTTTTTCAGATGGCAGTCAGCTGTGTTAGGCTTGTTCTGCAAAGACAATTTTTTCCAGTCAAAATGTTTACTATTTCAGAGTCTTGGCATTGAAATATCTTTCCTCTGTGGAGTAAATATGTAAATACTCAAATAGGCATGTGTGTGTGTGAGTAAGTGTGTATGGTGGTGTCTATAAATATAATATTTCAAATACCTATAAATATACATAACAGCTCAATAAACTACATAGGAAATTATTTTAAAGTGTGGAATATAACAGAATTATTGATAAATGTAATTTATCTGTTACATGCTATACTTTGAGCTGTTGTTTATAAGTTTCATAGAAATAGAAATTTTCTGTGTGGACAAAATTTGTGTCCTGTTATCAGTGTGAAAGTCTCTCTGAAGAGTGGCGAGGATCCAGGTTTGCAAACTTGAAGATTTAACTGTGTTTAACAGTCACCTTGAGAAACTATCCAGTTGTTTCTTTTTCTGTATTCATTATGCACTTCACTCATTCATAGAAAATTAGGTTGAGAATGCAACATCAAAGGAAAAAAACAATATACATAAAATTTAAAGTATAATAAAGGCTTTAAAAGAGTAAGGTATTAAAATTCAACACCCATTTATGATAAAAAACCCTCCAGAAAGTAGGCACAGAGGGAACTTACCTCAACGTAATAAAGGCCATATATGACAAACCCACAGCCAACATCATTCACCATAGTGAAAAACTGAAACCATTTCCACTAAAATCAGGAACAAGACAAGGTTGCCCACTCTCACCACTCTTATTCAACGTAGTTTTGGAAGTTTTAGCCACAGCAATCAGAGAACAAAAAGAAATAAAAGGAATCCAAATCGGAAAAGAAGAAATAAAGCTGTCACTGTTTGCAGATGACATGATACTATACATAGAGAATCCTAAAGATGCTACCAGAAAACTACTAGAGCTAATCAATGAATTTGGTAAAGTAGCAGGATACAAAGATAATGTGCAGAAATCTCTTGCATTCCTATACACTAATGATGAAGGATCAGAAAGAGAAATTAAGGAAACACGTACATTTACCATTGCAGCAAAAAGAATAAAATACCTAGGAATAAACCTACCTAAGGAGACAAAAGACCTGTATGCAGAAAACTGTAAGACACTGATGAAAGAAATTAAAGATGATATAAACAGATAGATATACCATGTTCATGGATTGGAAGAATCAACATTGTGAAAATGACTCTACTACCCAAAGCAATCTACAGATTCAGTACAATCTCTATCAAACTACTAATGGCATTTTTCACAGAACTAGAACAAAAAAATTCACAATTTGTATGGAAACACAAAAGACCCCGAATAGCCAAAACACTCTTGAGAACAAAAAACGGAGCTGGAGGAATCAGGCTCCCTGACTTCAGACTCTACTACAAAGCTACAGTAATCAAGACAATATGGTACTGGCACAAAAACAGAAATATAGATCAATGGAACAGGATAGAAAGCCCAGAGATAAACCCACACACATATAGTCAACTTATTTTTGATAAAGGAGGCAAGAATATCCAATGGAGAAAAGACAGTGTCTTCAATAAGTGGCGCTTGGAAAACTGGACAGCTACATGTAAAAGAATGAAATTACAACACTCTCTAACACCATACACAAAAATAAACTCCAAATGCATTAAAGACCTAAAAATAAGGTCAGACACTATAAAAATCTTAGAGGAAAACATAGGCAGAACACTCTATGACGTAAATCACAGCAAGATCCTTTTGGACCCCACCTCCTAGAGAAATGGAAATAAAAATAAACAAATTGAACCTAATGACACTTAAAAGCTTTTGCACAGCAAAGGAAACCATAAACAAGACCAAAAGACAACCCTCAGAATGGGAGAAAATATTTGCAAATGAAGCAACTGACAAAGGATTAATCTCCAAAATTTACAAGCAGCTCAATATCAAAAAAACAAACAACCCAATCCAAAAATGGGCAGAAGACCTAAATAGACATTTCTTCAAAGAAGATATACAGATTGCCAACAAACACATGAAAGGATGTTCAGCATTACTAATCATTAGAGAAACACAAATAAAATCTACAATGAGGTATCGCCTCACACCAGTCAGAATGGCCATCATCAAAAAATCTACAAAGAATAAATGCTGGAGAGGGTGTGGAGAAAAGGGAACCCTCTTGCACTATTGGTGGGAATGTAAGTTGATACTGCCACTATGGAAAACAGTATGGAGATTCCTTAAA
The DNA here is from genome assembly GCF_039906515.1 of Pseudorca crassidens. NCBI lineage: Eukaryota > Metazoa > Chordata > Mammalia > Artiodactyla > Delphinidae > Pseudorca > Pseudorca crassidens. The sequence continues at coordinate 21,415,103 of NC_090307.1, read as the reverse complement.
AAACTAAAAATAGAGCTACAGTACGACCTGGCAATCCCACTACTGGGCATATACCCTGAGAAAACCATAATTCAAAAAGAGTCACGTACCACAATGTTCGTTGCAGTTCTATTTACAATAGCCAGGACATGGAAGCAACCTATGTGTCAACGGACAGATGGATGGATAAAGAAGATGTGGCACATATATACAATGGAATATTACTCAGCCATGAAAAGAAACGAAATTGAGTTATTTGTAGTGAGGTGGATGGACCTAGAGTCCGTCATACATAGTGAAGTAAGTCAGAAAGGGAACTACAAATACCATATACTAACACATACATATGGAATCTAAAAAAAAAAAAAAAGGTTATGAAGAACCTAGGGGCAGGAATAAAGACACAGAGGTAGAGGATGGACTTGAGGACTTGGGGATGGGGAAGGATAAGCTGGGATGAAGTGACAGAGTGGCATGGACTTATATATACCACGAAATGGAAAATAGATAGCCAGTGGGAAGCAGCCGCATAGCACAGGGAGATCAGCTTGGTGCTTTGCTACCATCTAGAGGGTTGGGGTAGGGAGGGTGGGATGGAGACGCATGAGGGAGGAGATATGGGGATATATGTATATGTATAGCTGACTCACTGTGGTATAAAGGAGAAACTAACACACCATTGTAAAGTAATTATACTCCAATAATGATGTTTAAAAAAAAGTAACATATTAGTGTCAAAGATGATTTCCAGAAAATTGCTGTAATTAGGCACATTTACACTTTTGCTTCAACCTTCATCAACTTTGTGGAATCATCTATCAACTGTACATGTATTTTTACAGTTTTATATGCTCTTTTTAAACTGTAATTATAGATTAATTGTAAAATTGAAAACCAGTAAACAACATTTTACTATATCATGATTATCCAATTATTATTTAATGCAGAGCCACATCCTTATTAATTGGGCACATAGAAAGAACATTTAATCTTTTGTCCCCAAGCATGTTCGTCTCCAGCATGAAGTTCAAAGGAATTCCCTACTTTTAGTCAGTGAAACTTACCTTCTTTTGCCCTATATTTTGACAATGAAGTACCCTTTTGCTTTTCCTGGAATTTAGAAATAACCTTTTATAGTTAAAAATATAATTAACAGAGTGTCTTCACCTTATCACTAAGAGTACTTGTTTCTTAATCATGGACTGTCTTTAAAATGAAAAGTCATTTTTCTTAACATTTTTTTTTTTTGGTTACTTTGTTTTTTCTTGTAGGGGGGTGGTTTTGTTTTTGTTTTTGATTTTTCCCCCCTTGGAGCTATCTGGATCACTGTTCTAACTTGTATTGATAATTTTTTTAGTTCTACCCCAAAACTGTTCATCTCAGGACTTTTTTCTCCTTTCACTCCAGTCCAATTTTGTTTGGTTATGCTTGTTATATTTTGATATTTGTCTGCCTCCCTCTGCGTGGATTTCCTTTTTGTTTTATTTTTGTCTCTCTTTTATATTAATTATGATGGCAAAATAATGACATTTGATATATACAAGTACTCAAAAAACATTTGCTTTCTTAATATTGACACTTTCTGAAACACATTTAATAAAGTCAAATGTCATTATTTTCCCATCATACATAATTATTAGCATGGCTGAAAGTAGATTTTAAAGTTTAAAATCCTTTTCCTGCAGAATTTTGAAGACATTGCTTTATTGTCTCATGACATTCAATATTGCTGATGAGGAGTACAATGCCACTTTGATTCTCATTCCCTTGTAGATAGGTGCCTTTTCCTTTAGGAAGCTTTTATAATCATCTCTGAATCTTTGGAGACCTGACATTTCATTGAGTAGGTGTGGGTCTTGGCACTTAACCACATAGCAACCACTTTTATTTTCAGACCTCTTTGAGTTTATTACATTTTGATTTATCTCCTCTAATTTTAGTAGGATTTTTGGAAAGAAATAAAAGAACATCTTAATTCTGATATTTTTGCACCAGACACAATATTTTCAAGGTAAAAACAAAATCCAAGGACTGTTCATTCCCCTTTCTTTCTGTACTAACCCTCTGGTTAAAAAGCAGTAAAAACCATCAAGGTTTCCACCATGAGCTCTACGGTTCGCAGTTCTGCTCACCTGTCCATGCTCAATGGCTACCAGGTAGAATAGGTAAGACAAAAGGGCAAAAGGTAGAGCTTCCAAGAAATTCTTTAGCTTGAAGGCACAGTATGATCAAGTTGTCTTACAACCCAAATCATCACCTTGTGACTTTATCATTTGTTGAAACTGCTGCCAAACTCCATCTCAGCATCTTCCACAGTAGAACTTAGGACAAGATTTGCTTCTCAGTCCTTGATTAGTCTTCATCTATTTCCATGTAAGTTTTCTCATTGTAACACTATTAACATAAAGCAGAGTGGGGTGTATAGCTGAGGAAATGGACAGTGGGGCGCAAATGATTCCGTTTCAACAGTTCTCTGTTACAGTTGGTTGACTTCATCTGTGTATGCACTTTGCCACATTCTTGCAATCACTAGCATCTAGATACTGGGCAATCCCCATTGACATTTCTATTTTTCCCACTGTGTTTCCTGAATTCTATGATTTACCACACTGTGATTCTACTAACATAAGATGAAAAATATTCCGAAACTATCTGAAAAAAATAAATGCATTTCATATAATTAATACGTACCCTAATGCATTTCTTTCTACCAATATAATAGTTTTCTCTTCTTATCAATATTGCCCAGCAAGAAAGCTCAAGCTATTTAACCAGCAAAGCTGCCAAATTTACAACGTTTCAAGTCAGTAGAGGAATTTAGGTAATTTGTATTTTAGTGTTTACTGGTTACTTAATGAATATTGTGCTCGTGATTTTACTTATTTATACTCTATCTTGGTCCAAAAATAATTTGAAGTGTCTTGAACATTGCAGAATATAAATATAAAGAAATAGAATCTGAGTACTCTATGATGAAAGCAAATTTTGACCAGAATTATCTTACCAAATGGGTAAACACTAAAGGTTTATATAATGTTATGTATAGTTTAAAGTTCACGGTTTTACTGTAAAAATTAAAAAGAAAGAAAAATCAATCATTCCTCTTACTTTATACAATTACCAAAGAAAGATAAAACAGTTCACATACTGTAGGGCTATCTAGTTTATACTGAACTATTCAGATGATTGGCAATTTTTATTCTATTTATGAAAGGATTCTTCCTTTGTAGGCACAACTAAAGTCATATTAAAGAGAGATGTTCTGTGAGAAAAATTCATACATATTTAAAAAATGAAAAAACTTCTCAATTATGTACCTTAATCTGATTTTTATTCAGGCTTCGATTATTGTACATTCAGTTGTAAAATCTATAATAGAGTCCGTTATTTAAAAGAATCATTAAATAAAAATTGGAGATGACTCCCTCTTGCGAGAACACCGGAATCACAACTAACTGCTGAACAGTCATCGATAGGAAGATGCTGCAATTCACCAAAAAAGATATGCCACATCCAAAGACAAAGGAGAATCCACAACAGGACGATAGGAGGGGCACAACCACAATAAAATCAAATCCCATATCGCTGGGTGAGTGACTCACAAACTGAAGAACCACAGAAGTGGTTATTATACTACATAAATCCACCCTCTGGAGTGAAGGTTCTGAGCCCCACATCTGTCTTCCTAACCTGGGGCTCTGGCAATGGGAGGAGGAATTCCCAGAGAATCAGGCCTTGAAGCCTAGCAGGATTTGACTGTAGGACTTCGACAGGACCGGGGGAAACACATACTCCACTCTTGGAGGGACACACAAAGTAGTGTGCTCATCAAGACCCAGGGGGAAGGAGCAGTGACCCCATAGGAGACAGAACCAGACCTACCTGCTACTGTTGGAGGGTCTCCTACAGAGGCAGGGGGGTGGCTGTGGCTCACCACGGGGACAAGGACACTGGCAACAGAAGTTCTGGGAAGTACTCCTTGGCGTGAGCCTTCCTGAAGTCTGCCATTAGCCCCACCAAAGAGCCTGGAGGTGCCAGTGCTGGGTCGCCTCAAGCCAAACAACCAACAGGGAGGTAACACAGCCCCACCCATCAGCAGACACGCAGATTAAAGTTTTGCTGAGATCTGCCCACCAGAGCAACAACCAGCTCTACCCACCTCCAGTAGCTCCCATCAGGAAGCTTGCACAAGCCTCTCAGATAGCCTCATCCCCAAGAGGGCAGAGCAGAAGCAAGAAGAACTACAATCCTGCAGCCTGTGGAATGAAAACCACATTCACAGAAAGATAGACAAAATGAAAAGGCAGAGGACTATGTACAAGGTGAAGGAACAAGACTAACCCCCAGAAAAACAACTGAATGAAGTGGAGATAGGCAACCTTCCAGAAAAAGAATTCAGAATAATGATAGTGAAGGTGATCCAGGAACTTGGGAAAAGAATGGAGGCAAAGATAGAGAAGATGCAAGAAACGTTTCACAAAGACCTAGAAGAATTAAAGAAGAAACACCTAGAAGAATTAAAGAACAAACAAAAAGAGATGAACAATACAATAACTGAAGTGAAAAATACACTAGAAGAAATCAGTACCAGAATAACTGAGAAAGAAGAATGGATAAGTGACCTGGAAGACAGAATATTGGAAATCACTACCACGGAACAGAATAAAGAATGAAAAGAAATGAAGACAGCCTAACAGACCTCTGGGACAACATTAAACACAGCAACATTCGCATTATAGGGGTCCCAGAAGGAGAAGAGAAAGAGAAAGGAACTACGAAAATATTTGAAGAGATTATAGTCAAAAACTTCCCTAACATGGGAAAGAAAATAGCCACCCAAGTCCAAGAAGTGCACAGAGTCCCAGGCAGGATAAACCTAAGGAGAAAGATGCTAAGACACATAGTAATCAAACTGACAAAAATTAAAGACAAAGAAAAATTATTGAAAGAGACAAGGGAAGAATGACAAATAACATACAAGGGAACTCCCATAAGGTTAACAGCTGATTTCTCAGCAGAAAATCTACAAGCCAGAAGGGAGTGGCATAATGTATTTAAAGTGATGAAAGGGAAGAACCTACAATCAAGATTACTCTACTGGGCAAGGATCTCATTCATATTTGATGGAGAAATCAAAAGCTTTACAGACAAGCAAAAGCTAAGAGAATTCAAATCCGCCAAACCATCTCTACAACAAACACTAAAGGAACTTCTCTAAGTGGGAAACACAAGAGAAGAAAAGGACCTACAAAAACTAGCCCAAAACAATTAAGAAAATGGTAATAGGAACATACATATTGATAATTACCTTAAATGTGAATAGACTAAATGCTCCAACCAGAAGACACAGGCTCACTGAATGGATAAAAAACAAGACCCATCTGTATGCTGTCTACATGAGACCCACTTCAGACCTAGGGATACATACAGACTGAAAGCGAGGGGATGGAAAAAGATATTCCATGCAAATGGAAATCAAAAGAAAGCTGGAGTAGCAATACTCATATCAGATAAAACAGATGTTAAAATAAAGAGTGTTACAAGAGACAAGGAAGGACACTACATAATGATCAAGGGATCAATCCAAGAAGAAGATATAACAATTATAAATATATTTGCAATATAGGAGCCCCTCAATACATAAGGCAAATGCTAACAGCTCTAAAGGAGGAAATCGACAGTAACACAATAATAGTGGAGGACTTTAACACCTCACTTACGCCAATGTACAGATCATCCAGACAGAAAATTAATACGGAAACACAAGCTTTAAATGACACAGTAGACCAGATAGATTTAACTGATACTTATAGGACATTCTGTCCAAAACCAGCAGATTACACTTTCCTCTCAAGTGTGCATGGAGCATTCTCCAGGGCTGATCACATATTGGGTCACAAATGCCAAACCTCAGTAAATTTAAGAAATCTGATATCATATCAAGCATCTTTTCTGACCACAACGCTATGAAATTAGAAATGAATTACAGGGAAAAAACGTAAAAAACCACAAATGCATGGAGGCTAAATAATACGCTACTAAATAACCAAGAGATCACTGAAGATATCAAAGAGGAAATCAAAAAATACCTAGACACAAATGACAATGAAAATGCAATGTTCCAAAACGTATGGGATGCAGAAAAGCAGTTCTAAGAGGGAAGTTTATAGCAATACAATCCTACTTCAAGAAACAAGAAAGATCTCAAAGAAACAATCTAACCTTACACTTAAAGGAACTACAGAAACAAGGACAAACAAAACCAAAACTTAGTAGACGAAAAGAAATCATGAAGACAAGAGCAGAAATAAATGAAATAGAAACAAAGAAAACAGTAGCAAAGAACAATAAAACTAAAAGCTGGTTTGTTGAGAAGATAAACAAAATTGATGAACCGTTAGCCAGACTCATCAAGAAAAAGAGGGAGAGGACTCAAATCAATAAAATTAGAAATGAAAAAGGAGAAGTTACAATGGACACTGCAGAAATACAGAGCATCCTAAGAGACTACTACAAGTAACTCTATGCCAATAAAATGGACAACCTGGAAGAAATGGATAAATTTGTAGAAAGGTATAACCTTCCAAGACTAAACCAGGAAGAAATAGAAAATATGAACAGACCAATCACAAGTAATGAAATTGAAACTGATTAAAAATCTTTCAACAAACAAAAGTCCAGGACCAGATGGCTTCTCAGGTGAATTCTATCAAACACTTAGAAAAGAGCTAACACCCATCCTTCTCAAACTCTTGCAAAAAATTGCAGAGGAAGGAAAACCCCCAAACTCATTCTATGAGGCCACCATCACCATGATACTAAAACCAGACAAAGATACTACAAAAATGAAAATTACAGACCAACATCACTGATGAATATAGATACAAAAATTCTCAAGAAAATACTAGCAAACAGAATCCAACAACACATTAAAAAGATCATATTCCGTGATCAAGTGGGATTTATCCCAGGGATGCAAGGATTCTTCAGCATACTCAAATCAATCAATGTGATACACCATATTAACGAATTGAAGAATAAAAACCATATGATCATCTCAGTAGATACAGAAAAAGCTTCTGACAAAATTCAACACCCATTCATGATAAAAACTCCCTAGAAAGTTGGCATAGAGGAACCTATCTCAATATAATAAAGGCCATATATGACAAACCCACAGAAAACCTCATTCTCAGTGGTGAAAAACTGAAAGCATTTCTTCTAAGATCAGGAACAAGACAAGGGTGTCCACTCTCACCACTATTATTCAACAAAGTTTTGGAAGTCCTAGCCATGGCAATCAGAGAAGAAAAAGAAATAAAAAGAATACAAATTGGAAAAGAAGTTAAACTGTCACTGTTTGCCAATGACTTGATAATGTACATAGAGAATCCTAAAGATGCCACCAGAAAACCACTAGAGCTAAGCAATGAATTTGGTAAAGTTGCAGTATACAAAATTAATGCACAGAAGTCTCTTACATTTCTATACACTAACAACGAAAGATCAGGAAGAGAAAGTAAGGAAACACTCCCATTTACCATTGCAAAAAGAAGAATACAATACCTAGGAATAAACCTACCTAAGGAGCTAAAAGACCTGTACTTAGAAAACTATAAGACACTGATGAAAGAAATCAAAGATGACACAAACATATGGAGAGATATAACATGTTCTGACGTTGGAAGAATCAATATTGTGAAAATGACTATACTACCCAAAGCAATCTACAGATTCACTGCAATCCCTATCAAATTACCATTGGCATTTTTTTCAGAACTAGAACAAAAAATCTTAAAATTTGTATGGAATCACAAAAGACCCCAAATAGCCAAAGGAGTCTTGAGGGGAAAAACATGGAGCTGGAGGAATCAGACTCCCTGACTTCAGACTATACTACAAAGCTATAGTAATCAAGATTGTATGGTACTGGCATGAAAACAGAAATATAGATCAATGGAACAGGATAGAAAGCCCAGAGATAAACCCATGCACATATGGTCACCTTATCTTTGATAAAGGTGGCAGGAATGTACAGTGGAGAAAGGACAGCCTCTTCAATAAGTGGTGCTGGGAAAACTGGACAACTACGTGTAAAAGAATGAAATTAGAACACTCTCTACCACCATACACAAAAATAAACTCAAAATGGTTTAAAGACCTAAATGTAAAACCGGACACTATAAAACTCTTAGACGAAAACATAGGAAGAACACTCTTTGACATAAATCACAGCAAGATCTTTTTTTTTTTTTTTTGGCGGTATGCGGGCCTCTCACTGTTGTGGCCTCTCCCACTGCGGAGCACAGGCTCCAGACGCGCAGGCTCAGCAGCCATGGCTCATGGGCCCAGCCGCTCCGCAGCATGTGGGATCCTCCCGGACCGGGACACGAACCCGCGTCCCTTGCATCGGCAGGCGGACTCTCAACCACTGCGCCACCAGGGAAGCCCAGCAAGATCTTTATTGACCCACCTCCTAGAGTAATGGAAATAAAAACAAAAATAAACAAATGGAACCTAATGAAACTTAAAAGCTTTTGCACAGCAAAGGAAACCATAAACAAGATGAAAATACAACACTCAGAGAAAATATTTGCCAACGAATCAACAGGCGAAGGATCAATCTCCAAAACATATAAACAGCTCATGCAGCTCAATATTTAAAAAAATAAACAACCCAATCAAAAAGTGGGCAGAAGATCTAAATAGACATTTCTCCAAAGAAGACATACAGTTGGCTGAGAGGCACGTGAAAAGCTGCTCAACATTACTATTAGAGAAATGCAAATCAAAACTACAATGAGGTATCACTTCACACCAGTTAGAATGGGCATCATCAGAAAATCTCCAAATAACAAATGCTGGAGAGGAGGGCTTTTCATGATGTGGTTCAAATTCTCCATAAATTAGTAAATTCGATGATGGAATAGCCCTATGGCTGCTACTATGAATGGAGTGGCAGAGAACAATTTCAGATAATCAGAGCCACGTGAGGACCAGAAATGAGGGCAACAGTCACAGCCTCAGTGCCCAAGTGCCCATTCATCCCACAGATGGAGATAGGTGTGTAGCCAGTTTCTTTGACCACATTGCACCTCAGAAGTAGAAAGATACTGCCTAGACTTTGACCAATACTTAGCACTTTGGAATATTAAATCATCATTGGATCCACAATATCCTAATTTGGGGGTGGGGTCACAGACATTGAGTTCATAGCACCTTCCCAAATGCATGGTTGTTTTTTGTTTTGATATTGAGTTGTATAAGTTCTTTATATATTTTGGCTGTCAACCCCTTATTGCATATATCATTTGGAAATATGTTCTCCCATTAAGTCAGTTGCCTTTTTGCTTTGTTGGTGTTTTCCTTCACTGTGCAAAAGCTTTTCAGCTTAATGTAGCCCCATTTGTTTATTTTTACTTTTGTTTCCCTTTCCTGAGGAGACATAGCCAAAAAAAAATTGCTAAGATCGATGTCAAAGAGGTTATTGTCTGTGTTTTCTGCTAGGACTTTTATGATATCAGGTCTTGAATTCACTTTTGAGCTTATTTTTCTATATGGTGGAAGAAAGTGGTTCAGTTTGATCCTTCTGCATATAGCAGTCAAGTTTTCCCAATACCGTTTATTGAGAAAAACTCTCTTTTCCTCATTGTATAGTCTTGCCTCCTTTGCCATAAATTAACTATATGAAGATGGGTTTATTTCTAAACTCTATATTTTGTTACATTGATCTATGTCTCTGTTTTTATGCCAGTACTGTACTGTTTTGATTAATATAGCTTTGTAGTATAGTTTCAAGTCTGGGAGTGTGATAGCTCTACTCTGTTGTTCTTTCCAAGATTGCTTTGGTATTTGGGGTCTTTTGTGGTTTGAAATACATTTTAGAATTATTTGTTGTAGTTCTTTGAAAAATGTCATTGGTATTTTGATAGGGATTACATTGAATCTGTAGATTGCCTTTGGTAGTATGAACATTTTAAAGATATTGATTCTTTCAGTGCATGGACATAGTATATCTTTCCTCTTATTTGTGTCATCTTCAGTTTCTCTCATCAGTTTCTTACAGCTTTCAAAGTACAGGTCTTTAACCTCCTTGGTTAAATTTATTCCTAGGTATCTTATCTTTTGATGAAATTTTAAATGGGATATTTTATTTTTTCTTTCTGATAATTTGTTAGTGTACAGAATTGCAACATATTTCCACATACTAATTTTGTATCCTGAAACTGTATTGAATTCATTTATTCTAATATTTTTGAGTCTTTGGTGTTTTCTATATATATTATCTGCAATTAGTGACAGTTTTATTTCTTTCCTATTTGAATGTCTTTTATTTATTTTTGCTGTCTAATTGCTGTGGCTAGGACTTTCAATACTATGTTGAATAAAAGCTTGCAGCTTGTGGGTTTTTCATATATGGCCTTTATTATGTTGAAATACGTTTCCTTTATTCCCACATTGTTGAGAGTTTTATCATAAATGGATATTGAAGTTTATCAAAATCTTCTTATTCATCTATTGAAATGATCATTTGACTTTCATCTTTTGTTAGTGTGGTGTATCACATTGATTGATCTATCCTGGAATGAATCCTGCTTGATCTTAGTGTCTGATCCTTTTAATGTGTTGTTGAATTAGGTTTGCTAATATCTTTTTGAGGATTTTTGCATCTGTGTTCATCAGGAATATCAGCCTGTAATTTTATATTTTTGTTTATGTCTTTTTGTGTGGTTTTGGCATCAGAGTAATGCGGGCCTTGTAAAATGAGTTTGGAAGTATTCCTTCATCATCAAATTTTTGAAATAAACTGAGAAGGATAGGCACTCTTCTTTAAATGTTTGCTAGAATTCACCTGTAAAACCATCTGGACCTGAAATGTTTCTGAGTGGGGTAGTTTTTTGATTACCAATTCAATTTTGTTACTATTAATTGATCTATTCAGGTTTTATATTCATGATTTTGTCTTGGAAGATTTATGTTTCTAGGAATATATCCATTTCTTCTGGTTGTCTTATTTGTTGACATATAGTTGTTAATAGAATTCTCTTATGATCCTTTATATTTCTGTGATGTTAGTTATTTATTCTTTTTTGCCTGATTTTATTTATTTGGGCTGTTTTTTTTTCCTTGATGAGTCTGCTAAAAGTTTGTGAGCTTTGTTTGTCTTTTCAAAGAACCAACTCTTAGTTTCATTGATCTTTTAAATAGTTTTTTAATCTCTTTTTTCATTTATTTCTACTCCAATTTTTATAGTTTCCTTCCTTCTTGTAACTTTGGGCTTTGTTTTTTCTTCTTCTAGCTCCTTTAAATGCACATTTAGATTGTTTACTTGAAGTTTGTTTGTTCATTTGTGTTTAGAGGTAGGCTTATATCACTATGAATTCCCCTCTTAGAATTGCTTTTGCTGTGTCCTATAGATTTGGGACAGTTGTGTTTCTACTTTCTTCTGTCTCAAGGTGTTTTTTGATTTCCCTTTTTATTTCTTCATTGACTCACTGGCTGTTTATTAGCCTGTTGTTTAGTCTCCATGTGTTTGTGTTTTTTCCAGTTTTCTTCTTGTAGTTGTTTTCTAGTTTCATACTGTCATGGTTGGAAAAGGTGCTTAGTATGATTTTAATCTTACTAAATATATTTCTGGAGACCTGTTTTGTGGCCTAGCGTGTATTCTATCCTGGAGAATGTTCCATGTGCACTTGAAAAGAATAGATGGAGTGTTCCATATAAATCTATAGGTCAATCTGGTCTAATATGTGGTTTAAGGCCAATGTTTCCTTACTAATTTTCTGTCTGGATGATCTATCCATTGATGTAAGTAGGTTTTTAAAGTCCCCTACTATTATTTCATTGCTGTCTATTTCTCCATTTATTTCTGTTAATATCTGCTTTATATATTTAGGTGCTTGTATGTTGAATGCATAAACGCTTACAAAAGTTATATCCTCTTGTTGAATTGACCCCTTTAATCATGTAATGCCCTTCCTTATTTTTTGTTTCAGTATTTGTTTTAAAGTTGTTTTTGTCTAATGTGAGTTTTGCTCTCTTTTGTCTAATGTGAGTTTTATTTTCCATTTATGTCAAATAACTTTTTTCATCCCTTCATTTTCAGTCTATGTGTGTCTTTAGATCTGAGGTGAGTCACTTGTAGGCAACATGTTAAGTGGATCGTCTTTGGTTTTGTTTTAAATCCATTCAGCTACCCTGTGACTTTTTATTGGAACATTTAGTCCATGTACATTTAAAGTAATTGTTGATAGGTAGGTACTTGTTGTTATTGCCACTTTGTTAATTGTTTTCTATTTTTTTTTTCTTTTTCTTGGTAATTCTTCTCTGTTCCTGTCTTCTTCTCTTGGTTTCTTCTCTTGCGGTTTGATGAATTCCTTTAATGTTATGCTTGTATTCCTTTCTCTTTATTTTTTTGTGTATCCATTTTAGGTTTTTGGTTTGTGGTTCATATATATCCACCTGTTTAGTCAGCTGTCTGTTTTAAGCTGAGAGTCACTTAAGTCTGAAGGCATTCTAAAAGCACTACATCTTTATTCCCCTCCCCATACCCACATTTTATGATTTTGATGTCATATTTTACATCTTTTTATTTTGTGTACCCTTTAACTACTTACATAATTGATTGTACTACATTTGTCTTTCATCCTTCATACTAGATTTTTAAGTGGTGATTCACTGCCTTTACTATATATTTACCTTTACCAGTGAAAAATATTATATATATATATATATTTTGTTTATTTATTTATTTATAGCTGTGTCCTTTTCTTTTCCATTTAAAGAAGACCCTTTAACACTGATTGTAAGACCAGTTTGGTGGTGATGAACTTCTTTAGTTTTTGCTTATCTAGGAAACTCTCTCTCCTTCAATTCTGAATGATAACCTTGCCAGATAGTGTATTCTAGGTTGTCAGTTTTTTGTTTGTTTGTTTGTTTTCTTTCAGCACTTTAAGTGTACCTTGCCACTCCCCTATGGCCTGTAAAGTTTCTGCTGAAGAATGATAGTTTCAGCTGATAGTCTTATAGGGTTTCCCTTGTGTGTTATTAGCTGTTTTTCTCTTGCTGCCTTTAAGATTATCTCTTTATCTTTAACTTTTGCCATTTTAATTATAATATTGACATGTCTATGTGTGGACCTCTTTACGTTCATCTTGTTTCGAACTCTCAGTGCTTCCTGTGCCTGGGTATCTTTTTCCTTCCCCAGATTAGGGAATGTTTTTCAGCCACTATTTCTCCAAATAATTTTCCTGTCCCTTTCTGTCTCTTCTCCTTATGGGACCCCATCATGTCAATGTTAATATGCTTGATGTTGTCCCCAGAATCCCTTATACTCTCCTCATTTTAGAAAACTGTTTCTTCTTTTTACTGTTCTGATTGGATAATTTCCACTATTCTATCTTCCAGATTTATAATTCATTCTTCTGTGTCATCTACTCTGTTGTTAACTCCCTCTAATCTATTTTTTTCAATTTGAGTTATTGTACTCAGTTCTGATTTGTTTGTTCTTTTATTCTCTGAGTCTTTGTTGAAGTTCTTACTTAGTTCTTAACGTTTTTCTCTCAAGTTCAGTGACCGTCCTTGTGACCATTTCTTTGAACTTTTTTTGTCAGATAATTACTTATCTCCACTTCATTAGGGTGCCCCCCCCCACAACCACCAATGTTTTATTTTGTTCTTTTCTTTGAAACATATTCCTCTGTCTCTTCCTTTTGTTTGAACTGTTTTTTGTTTTCTATGAATTAGGCAAAACAGCTACCTCTCCTGGTCTGGAAGGAATGGCCTTGTGGGGAACAACTCCTTTGTATATTGCTTGTACCTAGTGGCTTTGGCAAGCTGGCTGGGGCTGGAGTGAGCACAGGCTAAGGGTTGTCTATAGGGAATGCCATGCCTGAAGTCACCTTGACTGTGCAACTGGGCTGGAGCAGCCTGGTCCAGGACAGTCCCTGGGGAATGCTGCACCTGAGGCTAACTTAGCAAGGTGGCTGAGGCTGGAGTGGGTGCAGGTTGGGAGGGGAGTCCCTGGGGAATGCTGGGCCTAAGACCAAGCTGGTGGGGTGACTGGAGCTTAAATGGGTGCGGGCCAAAGGGGAGTCCTGGGGGCACTCAAACAATGGTGTTAAATGGCATTTCTGGCCCCGGGGGTGTTACAGCAGTTCCTTGCCTGTTTGGCAGAAGCTCTAGGATTAGTAAATGAATTTCCTTCCTGTATAATCTAGTTACACAGGAGGCTCCCTACCCAAATGTTTATTTTATCAACAGAATTAAATGTAATGTGTTGAACTGAAGGCAGGTTATAGCTCACTTTAAATGAGAGTTTCCGGTTAGTCCATCTAGAAATAGAATGGATTGCCTCATTTGTAGAAGTGCTCAAGCAGGTTCTGGATGAACTCTTCTTAGGGAGATACACAGGATTTAAGCACACGGTAGGATATTTTAATTAGTGACCCCTAAGATTTTTTTCTGACTCTGTGTCTCTATGGTTAATTTCTTTATCTAGTGACTCTGCCTATATAGACTGAGATTGATTTTATCTTTTTTTTTTTTTAAGTTGCTCAATACTGCTTTCCTAAGCCACTAATTCTCAAGAGACAAAGAATTGCTATTTAAGACAATCGTGCAAACTTATCATCAATCAATATAACTCAGGGAACACAACTCCCTTGAACACTCCCTCTGATGACTTAATTTAGGACATCTTGTGTGGAATGAGTTCATTACCATCCTTGGCATGGTTCAATATGTTGTTAGGGAATTGAACCTGGGAATCATCATCTTTTTTCCTCAGTCATTCCAGTTTCCATAAAGGTAAGTTAAATAAAGCTAAACTTAGAAAATATCTCTGACAGAAAAGGACAATTATTTTATAACATCTATTGAAACCAGTAAAACTTTGAAGAGTTGCTGTGAGGCTTGATGGGATAAAAGGCAGGAAGGAAATGAAAAGTTCTTTGATGAAAAAAAAAGGTTCTTTTCTGGTTTCATTTTATATAAGAACTTTTAAGTGGGTTCTCATTCTAATATACACGAACATTTGGCAAATGTACAGGAATATGCTTAGCACTGGAAGGAAGAATAAGAGGAACACAGTTTAATTCTAGAATATTCTAACTCCTGTGTAAAACAGAATGAGGGTATTCCCTTTCTCAATAAAAATGACCACCTCTAGTGTTAATATAATGCCTCTTTACCATCAAATTTAAGTGGGAGACTAAGGTTTTATTACTGCTTCATATAGTAATGAGGTTTGAGATGAGTGACTCAATTGTCAAAAGAATTTAGGATGGGAAAGGCTATGATTTGGCGTGTTTCCAGTTGGACAGAGGTAAAAAGATGGGTTAGGTTCTTAGGGTATGTGAGAAATAATATGGATTGAGGAACATGGTGCCATTTTCCTGGGTATATATTTCTGTTGAATTAAAATTCCTATCTTGTATAAATAAGTAACTGGTAGTTCCCAGTTTTATAAATTCTGAGAATTCCTTGTGATTTTTCCTTGCTACCTGTCACTGTGATATTCCTTTCACTCTGTGTCATGTTCGAATTAGGATTAATGAGGAGTTTTCCATGAATCAAGTCAAATTTTTAAAATACCTTAGCTCATTTTTCTTTGAATGGTCGGGAATTGCAACATGAAAAATGTTTTATCACACAGATGGCCAAGTTGAGAGCTGACCACACTGACGGAACTATTCAGCTCAGTAATGTTAACAAAAAAGAAATCTCAACCTAGGTAAGGGTAGCCAGTATGTATCAGGAATAGTCATACTGTTTAAATCTCTTACAAAACGCTAAAATTAACATTGCCTATCAGATTTGCTATAAAATGTAACCATCTTGATCCTTTGAGTTTCATTGCTTTCTCTTCTTACCACTTTGATTTATTGACGGAATATTCTTTTTTAAGACCATCTTTGAGAGAAGCGAATAAAGTAGTAGATTCTTGGCAAATCATTCTCAAAATTTCCACCAATTCAGGAATGTGAGAGAAATGAGAGGAGAAAGAAGCAATTTTTATTTCAATTACTTGCTTCCCCTGAGAAAAGAATGTCCTCTTCTTTTATTTTTAAAACAAGGAAGGAACAAAAGAATTCATACATTAAGAAAATTGGAAGTATCCTAAGCAACTATGATTGCATTTTATGCTTAACTTTCTAGCGAGAATGAACTCCTGATACTCAAATTTGAATGTTTCAGTGTATTGTGTAAGCATTACCTTAGGGGCAATTAATATAAAATTGGTGGCAGATATAGCTTTTGCTTTACAGAATGGAAATTAAATTTAGTTAGAAAGATAATTCTAGTTAAATGTGTTAATTAAAAACCTTTTTGACTATTCTATAATTTAAGAACCAAAATACTTCTGGTGACTTGGATGCCACATTTATTTTAAGAAAGGTTTCAGTGAATCAGATTCCACATTGCAAACAAATCTAACAAATCTGATTGCTCCGTGCGGTTTTATTTATTTATTTTTTTTAACATCCATACAAAATTAGTTACCTTCTATGAGAGTGCGAACATGGTTGGAAGATGTTTTGAGGGTTTTTTTTTTTTGTCCCACAACTTGCCATTTATTAATTAATAGTTACAACACCAGCAAATAATAATAAATTTTCTCAATGAAAGTGTTTCTTTACTGAACATGGTTCCTGATTGCATTTTAAACAAATCAATAACATTTTAAGACATTAAACTTCTCAAAGCTAGTGCCTTTTAAGTAGCAACTAAATTAACATGAATTTAATTAGCTGTCTGTGAAACTATTTAAGAAGACAAACACCTCAGTTGTCAATTGTTGGGTGCTCAGCATCTAATATGAACCCAGATTACTTTAAGTGAATATATGGTCCTTGGTATGGTCCTTGGTCTGTTGTGAAACATGGTCAGCCCTTTTTGTTAACCGATGGTCAAGAGAAGAGGTTTAGAGTAAGCAGCAAGAGGTAGTAAACTTGGACCTGACTTTTGTCCCAACTCAACTTACTAATAGCTTAGTCTTGAGAAGTAATTTAACTTTGAAGCATTTACATTTCCTCTGTCATAAAATGTTGCAAGTAATATCTACTTTGCATGATTGTTGAAATATTTTTTGAAGAGTCCCCAAAACAGTGCTTGTGTTGTTCAGTGAATATTTTCTTTGCTATTCAACCACCCCTACCCCAACTCTCTCTCTTTGCCATCTTGTAAAGGTCAGAAGAAGACTTGGGCAAGCAGAGCCCAGGTTCTCTGACCAAGAGGTCTGAAGCATTTTTCTGTGGAGACTGATCAGCTTCTGGAGAATCTGTGTCCACTACTTAAGCCGTACTACACCTCCCATGCTGCCGTATTCCTTCCACTGAGAACTGCAAAAGAACACTCGGCACCTAACAAACCCATCCAAATTCCTACACTAAAAGGCATTAACAAATACTAGCATAGTTTTTTTTAACAGCTCAAGAATGAGACCCTAGGAAAGCTACTACAACCTCCTTAAGTTTCTGCCGGGAAAGCTCACAGATGCCACAAAAAAATACTGTTTGTCCCAGTTAACACCTGAAGAGAGGATCCCTGTCTCTTTGTCTCTGTGGCAAGGTAGGAGCTTAACTTTGATAAGTTCACCAACCCAAATGGCTTAGCTACATGGACCAAGTCCTCCCCTTTGCCCTTCAGTGCCTTTTCCTTCACATACCCCAGCCTTTTAAAAGTCTGTCTTTTGTTTGGGAGAAGTTGAGTTCAGTTCATGCTGGACTTTTTTTCCTGTTTCAATAGTTACTACTGCGCAGAGCCTGTCCACTTTAACTAGTGTCTGGCTTTGATTATCTTTGGCACTACCCAAAAGTGTTTCCACATCTTCCCCCATGTCAGATGGAAGCTGGGGCAAGGGAATAGTCAGAAGATTGCATTGTTAAGGGAGCACATTTTACTCCTCCGTAGGCATGGATAACGGCATGGATAACAGCATAAAATCACAAACTGCATATACCACACAATATTCCATTCAAACCTCAGTGTTTTAAATCTGTACTTTAAGGCAGTATATTCTATATAATAATTGGATTGTTTCAGTCATATTGTTGTTTAAAAGAATTACTCTAACAGTAATTACCATAAATTGCATGTCTAAGGAAAAGCTCCATGAATCTTTTGGGGTTTACATTTTGATTTCAGGGATGCTAACAGTTTAGGTGACTGTTTTGGGATATATTTATCAACACATCTTAACTTCATGTTCATTAAATATTTTTTTGAGAAATTGCATGTAAGCAGTATTCTTAAATGATAGTTTATTTTGAATTTCATAAATTCTGAATCCTAAATATTTTTTTCTTGAGATCTTCATGTAATTTCATGTTGCAGACACTAATGATTACTAAGAGAACCATATATAAATTTGGTAAATATTATCAGAGTCAAATGTTTAGGAATTAAAACAAAATCTTGCAATAATTTTCTGTTTTGAAAAGGTAAGCCCTACCTCATCGTGACCTGCCACACTCTTCACTTATTTATTTTCTCTTCTCAAACAGAATCACCTTTTTCTTGATATTCTCTGAAGTGAGAAACACACGTACTCTGTGTCTCTCTGCCCACCCTTCTGAAATAGAATTTGGCTCCTGACGTTCCAAGCTGTCAACATTTTTGTAGACAGTCATTTTTGATGAAGACACACAGAATTCAACTATTCATGGGGCTGTCAATTTGTCCATGTACACCAGTCTCTTAGGCTCTTCAGAAGATGAGCTCTCATCTTTATGCTTTTATATTCCCCAGTGCCTGGTTAAAAAATAAGCAAAAGCCAAACCAAACCAGAAACATTAGAAAAATATTTGCTGTGTTAAACTAAAACAAATACACAATGCATTCATTGAGTGAATGAGGAAGGTACAGACCAAATCTTTGTACCTTGAAAATGTTGTCCAGGAATGTCTTAGTCTTGATGACTCACCTTGATCTTCACCTGGGACCCATCTCTGATGGCTCTCAGCAGGGCGCCATCCCTTTCCCATCCTCATTAGAATTTTGTCCTTCAACAGTGATGTAGACAGGTTTTCTTACTTCCAAGTATGTTGGGTAGAAGAGTTTGCCCAAAGAAGACTTACTCAACATTAAAAAAAAAAAATCTTAGAAGGCTAAATATGTTTTTATTATCTAGATAAACTGCAGTAGGCACAAAATTCTACATCTTAGTTCAGAACTCACATTTTCCAATTACTATTGGAGAGGCTTGACTTATTAGCAGTTACACTGAGAACTTATAAAATTCTTTCAATTAAATGTAAACTTAAATGGAGCCATTTTTTCTACCATGAATGCCAGTTTGAATTTCAGATGCACATTTTGAAGTATAGTATTCAAATAAGGAAAGAAACATTCTCACATTTTTTTCAACAGGCCAAGGTAAATTGTGTATAGAGTATGCCTTGAAAACTAATTTTATGAAGGTCATGAGGAAAATGGAGTTTCTACTCAGTATCTCACAGCCAGATTTTTGTGTTCAAACTGGTATTTGAATTCTTTGTTCTCATTAGGTTCATTCGTGCCTGTGTGATTTTGTGAATTTTTTTCTGAAACTTCTTCTCCCCTTTGTCACCTGGCTAATTTCAGCACCAAGACCCAGCTCAGGCATCACCTCCTCAGGGTAACTCTAACTCAGCCATCACCTGGTCTCTCATTTCAGCCCTTTTCTGCTGGGCACTATCATAAACAATATGTTTATTGTTATATTTATCAATGTATAGGCCTGTCTATTCCATCAAACTTGCGTTGTCCAATACTTTGCCCATTGCCATATGTGACAATTTAAATAAAATACAATTAAATAAAAATAAAAATTCAGTTTTTCAGTTTCCCTATCATTTTTCATATGTTCAATGGCTACACTTGGTTAGTGGCTACCATATTGGACAATGTGGGTATAGAATATTTTTATCATCTTAGAAATATCTATTGGCTGTAACTGCACTAGGCTGAGATCCTTAAAAGAGATTCTCTTTGCCTGATCTCTACATCCTCATCATCTGGGGTAGTACTTGGTACATGGAAGACTGCTGGTAACAAACCACTGGACACAGCTGAACTGAGAAACAGTGGGTATGCTAACATGGAAAATAGGATCAGAGTTTGTGTTGCACAAGGATAGAATTTCAGATGCATGAAGGTACCGCGGAGGCAGATTTGAGTTCAGAGTGGTAAGCAGCTTTCTCTCAATAGACCTATTGGAAAATGAAATGGGCTTCCTTGTTCTGTATTTAGCTCAGGCCCCAAACTCATTCCGTTAAAGCCATGGATCACCTTTCAGGACTCTGGTGCAACATATCCTTGCTTTGGGGTGGGAACTGCAAGCAGAAGAGAATAACTGAGGTTCAGTCATTCTCATGAACAACATTTGAGAAAGTTTTGTGAAACTTTTTACAAACCTTGACTACCTGTCACATTTCCATCCTTGACTGTCAGTGATGATCCGTGCTTCACTTTAAAATATCTCATATGTATACCTTGTCTTTTGCTAGGATAGCTTTTACTAAACTAACATAGCTCTAAAATGTTCTTTTTTTTTTTTTTTTTTTTTAAGGAAGGCTGTCTGGAGATAACAGCTGACTGGTAAATTTTCAGGATTTTTACAAGCCGGTAGTTAAACACAGCCATAATTAAAATTAAATTATATAAACTTGCACTTGAATTATATTAAAATCAAGGTAATACATACTTATAAGTTCCTAATTATTTTTACCACATTGTGCTAGTACCTTTGTTCTTGAGGTTATTTACATCTATTGAATCTCTGTGATAGACAACCAATATAAGATGTATTACTCTACCTCTCATCCCAACTCAATGTTCCATCAAGTCAGTAACTTGAAATCAATCATAGTAGAAAATTGGGTAACCAAGGAAATTGACAGATGCTACCAGTGAGGGCTTTCACCACTCCAGCCTCCAACCAGGAGAGTTGATAATATTTATCAGCCCACCACTGGTTCACACTTGCCTGATTGTGCACTCTTTCACCCCCAGGATTTTTACAACTTTGGATATTGTATAAGAAAGTTGGACTAGAATACAAGAGAGGGCCCTTGAACAAGGTTAAATCACACCCTTTTTAATAGGAGAGTTCACAGAAGGTTTGAAAACAGTGCTTTACATCTTGATCTGACCTTTATGAATATAAAGGAGTTGTCTTCCAATTACAGATTTTTCAGGGAACAAGATGCCACCATCTTTCTTATGACTTACTTATCATGACCAAGTGTTCTCCTAAGATGGATAAGAGTAAAATAGTTCATAACCTTCTCAAGACTTTTCCCTTCTGGGTCCCAGATTTTGCATGATTGAATAACAATGTATGAGAACAATGAATCACACTTTTCATTTGAAATATAACGCTTTTCTCTTGGGTGACCTTTCTGAAAAGTTTCGATACTGTCTCTAACCTGCAAGAGACTATTTCTTGTTTGATTATGTTACAATGATAAATTTCTCTAGGTTATTTAAAATAAGTCATACA
Organism: Pseudorca crassidens; assembly: GCF_039906515.1. NCBI lineage: Eukaryota > Metazoa > Chordata > Mammalia > Artiodactyla > Delphinidae > Pseudorca > Pseudorca crassidens. The sequence goes on along the minus strand of NC_090307.1, from coordinate 21,393,640 downwards.
CTTGTTTTTGTTATATTTTGTTTTTTATTGTCTTTTTTTTCCTTAGGCAAAAGCAATGAGGTGCAATATACCATAACTCAGACTTAATGAGTTCTAAATGGCTGAGATCTGGGGAAATTCCTCCTTTAATCTTAATTTTTCTTTAGTTATTTTTTTGGGGAATTGTCCATGAGTGTGACCACACGATGAGAAACTCATCCTGGTCACTTTATGCAGCTGTTTCAGATTTTTTTTTTCTGTAATTTCATTAACCTGTATTTTCCAACAACTGTATATCATAATCTGAGAAAATTACTATAATCATAAAAAATACATTGATAGCCTTTACCCCATGAGAAACACAATTTAAAAATATATTTTCTTTATTTTCATGGTATTACAAACCACATAGGCAGATCAGTAGATTTTTCTGAGATGCAATAATTTTACTGTCAATGTTTACTGTCTAGAGTTGGCAGAGCTATCTAATGATACAGCTACTACTCTTCCTCTAGCCATGTGTAAACATCCTTTGGTTTCCCAGCTCATGCACATTTTGATACTGTTCCCATGCTTAAGCTTCCTGTATTATAGACTATAACAAAGTGTTTTCAGGGCAACATGAATAAGAGCTACCACATATAGACTAGACCAAATAATATTGTCTTCTCCGAGGGGAAGTCATCATTATCATCATCATCATCATCATGAAATATTACATTGTAAAATAAAATATTTTTGCTACACATTCATTTGACAATGGAAGTGTTATGGATTTCCTCTTTAGATTACCCACCTTGTCTTTTTTTTTTGTAGTTAAGTTGGTAGTGCTATACTGCTTTTGCTTGTCATAGGCAAAGTGACCAGGAACATCATGGATGAGCAAGTAATTGACAATAGACCAATGATTACTTTTGGCTCTTGGTGAGATTCAAAATCAACTCATTTCTGATTAAACACCACAAGTCTGCTCATTATTCCTTTAATTACACCTCTTTTTGTTTGTTTTTTCTCAGAACTTTGATGATAAGCACATGACAGATGTTTAAAAAGCACTTGTTTTTGAAGCAGCATTAGCCTTGAAAAGACAAATGGGAGAGGTTGGGAGGACAGAAGGATAGATTTGCACCTGATATACTTACAGGCAAGACTGAATGACTCTCCAGTGACAAGCTGCATCAGCACATAATCTTTATAAAAGCTAAGAATGGAACTGGTCAAATTTCCTTTGTGTTTATTTCTTTTTATGCCACCAACATATAAGAAGGCTGCCTGTCAAGTCCTCTTGACAAAGGAAACTCTGCCCTTAGGTCATATCTTGTGTTTTGTAGGAGCTAAGGGTACATAGCTTTAGGGAAAAGCAAGTTGGTAGGTGCTGAAAACAAAGCTAAATAACGGGATTGTGACTAGACAGTATAAGGAATGCTGTCAAGGATGCAGGGGTAGAAGGTGACGTGATACGTTTCCCACTGCATCATCCTCTCCCGTTTCCTTAGCAACTTGGCTTCTTGATGGTCAGACCTGAGATAACTAATTAAAATGCTGGAAAAATCATTATTATTTAATTAAACAATGGATTATTGAATGCAAACCATTCAATACATGATTGAAAATGCTGTTAACCTAAGAGATCTCTTCCTTTTGGATCTGTAATACACATCGAACCCAGTAATATGACCCTGGGGTCAGTGGTGAAGTTTGTGTGGATTTGAGGAGAGAGAGGTTTGGGTGGAACTACCCAGACATAACAAAATAGGTCAGATGCTACCTCTGTCTCATCTCCTGTATGCCCTCTTTATGACCGCTTGGTTGTGCCCATACGTTCTAGATGTGATTAATCAAGAAAGCTATAATGCACTTGGAGGTGACACATACTGTTCTTTGTTTTCTCAGAGAGGTGAAGAAGAGAGTGGCCTCCCCCTATGACTTTCTATCCCTATTTCTGTGCTTTTCATAGACATTGGGTCTCAGGCTCCAATTTATGGTGATGGTCCAAAACGGGGAAGATTATGAATGACAAAGTCTGTCATTTGAAATCTACTTATAAAGAATCTTTATTTGGTATGTGTTATAATTTCTTTCTGGTGGTCCACCCCAATCACCATTTGGATGTGATGGATATTAATATGCGTGTAATGTGTCATACCTTTGCTTCACTTATCATTTCTCCAAGGTCTAGCCTCATTAACAAAGCCCAGTGTACCTTCAGTATTGGAACTTATAAATGGATCGATGGAATTCCCACAGCATCTTTCTTGATAGTAGTAGTTCATTAAGAAAGAGTAGTATACTGGGCGAGGCAATGATGAAAATGGGGAAGAGCCCTCAGATAAGCTTTTATCTCTGTGGTTGTAGTTTTGGCATTTTTTTTAGTCTACGTGTATATATTCTTCAGTCATTATGTAAAAATAATAGTCATAGCAATTTTTATGCCCATTTTCTTTGTATTCTTATGTAGATATCCAAATACTTTTACTGATACAAAGAGCAACAAAAATCAAAACTGGTTGTGTATCTCATGATACACAAGTAGAGTTGTCTTCACAACTTTCCAAAGTGAGATTTGTAAATGGTATGAACCAGATTTAAAGTGTCCAATCAGGGACTTCCCTGGCGATCCAGTGATTAAGACTTCGCCTTCCGATGTTGGGGGAGTGGTTTAGATCCCTGGCCAGGGAGCTAAGATCCCACATGCATCGTGACCAAAAAAACAAAAGATAAAACAGAAGCAATGTTGTAACAAATTCAATAAAGACTTTAAAAAATGTTCCACATCAAAAAACATTTTAAAAAAAGTGTCCAATCGGGTGTCTTCTGTATAGATTGATTAATTAATTCTTAGGCATGGCAATGCTCATCTCAAATCAGTCCCTGTCTTCTGGGTTAATGCTAAGTAAAAAGCAAGAGTATATATTTTAACCATTAAAAATTCAATCTAGGAAGATGAAAAATGATGGCAAAATGGAAGAATCAGCAAAAGAGAAATGACTTTGGATATACATTTAAAAAAGCTATTTTTCTTTTTTGCCAGCTTTAAGATATAATTTACATATAACATTATGTAAATTTAAGGTAGACAGTGTAATGATTTGATATACATATATATTGCAAGTGATCACCACAATTAGTTAACACATCCATCCACCTGACAGTTACAATCTTAATTTTTTTCTTTTTGTGGTGAGATCGTTTAAGATTTACTTTATTAGCAACTTTCAAATATACAATACAGTATTGTTAACTATAGTCACCATGTGGTACACTATATCTCTAAATTGTATACATCTTAAAACTGGAAGTTTGTGCCCTTTGACCACCTTCACCCATTACCACTGTCCCCCTTACCCCCACCCCCATCAACCACCAGTATGCTCTCTGTATCTGAGTTTGTTTGTTTTCTTAGAATCCACAAAAATAAGATCATACAGTATATGTCTTTCTCTGTCTGGCTTATTTCATTTAGAATAATGCTCTCAACCTTCATCCATGTTGTCACAAATGACAGGGTTTCCTTCTTTTATATGGCCAAACAATATTTATATATATATATATATATATATATAACATTCATCCATCGGTGGACACTTAGGTTGTTTTTGCATCTTGGCTATTGTAAATAATGCTACAGTGCATATTGGGGTACAGGTACCTCTTCAAGATAGTGATTTCATTTTCTTTGGATATACTTCCAGAAGTAGAATTGTTGGATCATAAGGTAGTTCTGTTTTTAATTTTGTGAGGAACCTCCATACGATTTTCCATGGTGGCTGTACCAACTTGCATTCCCATCAACAGCGTACATAGGTTCCCTTTTCTTCACATCTCATCAACACTTGTTATCTTTTCTCTTTTTGATAATAGCCATTCCAGCAGGTATGGCTGTATAACAGTGAGGTTATACCTCACTGTGCTTTTGATTTGCATTCCCCTGATGGTTAGTGATGTTGAGCCCCTTTCCATAAACCTGTTGGCCATTTGAATATCTTCTCTGGAAAAATGTCTGTTCAGGTTCTTTGCCTATTTTTTAATTGGATTTTTAAATTTGCTGTTGCATTGGGCTCTGCAATCGCCTCCCATCAGGTGAGGTCACGGCTGTGTTCCCTGGCGGTATGGTGCCACTTGTTGAACTCCCTGGTTGAGCAGGGCTGTAGGCTGGGCTCCACAATTGCTCTTAGTTAGGTGGGTTTCAGGCTGTGCTCTCCAATAGGACAGTACCTCTGGCTGCATTCCATGTTCAGGTGATCCCCCAGACAGGGCTTTTTGATCTGATGGGGCCTCAGGCTGTGCTCTGTGTTCAGGCGGGGCCATAGGCTGTGCTCAAAGTAGGCAGTGCCACAGGCTGGACATCATGATCGGGTAGGCCTCTGGCTGTGCTCTGTTACTGGGCAAGGCCACTGGCCAGGCTCTTTTCAGGAGAGGCCTTCAGCTGTAGCCTGCAGTTGGGTGGGGCCAAAGATTGTGCTCTGGGGTCAGGCAGAGATGCTGTCAGGACTCCCTTGTCAGGCAGGGCTTCAGGCTATATACTCTGTAGCTGGGAGGAGTCACTGAAAGGGTTCTGTGCCTGGGCGAGGTCATGGCTATGTTCTGCAATTGGGCTGGGCTCTGATGCAGAGCTAGATTGTAGGCTGGGCTCCTAGGCTGCCCGGGGTCTCTCATCACACTTCCTGGTTACTCAGGGCCTGAGGCTATCCTAAATAGTTGGCAGGGCTGCTGGCTCGGCTCCCTGCCCAAGGCAGGTGTGGGATGGGCTCCATGGCTGCCAGTGTTCTCTGTGCGGGCTTGGTTGTGGGTTACCAGAAGCTATACTGAGCAGTTAGGAGAGGATGGAATTTGCTCTCCTGCCCAGGCATGGATGTAGAACACATCTCATTGGCTGGGAATCCAAATTAGGCAGACCTGCCAACTGAGCTCCCTGGCCAGATAAGGCTCAGCTCTGCAAATATGCATATTCACTGGCTGAGTTTCAGCTCAGATGCTTATGCAAAGCAGATGTGCAGTCTGCCAAGATCCAAGTGCTTGTTGCTTTAAGCCCCAGCCTCCTCCTGATCTCCTCCTGACACTCAGTCCTTGAGCCCTCTAGACTCCTCCAGTGATCCACTTGAGGTTAGACCCAACTAGGCTTCCCAGGAAGTGTCCTGCAATGCTAGGGAATTGGATATCCTCCTTGAGCTCTCTTCTTTCAACTGGAGAACTGGAGAAGCCATAGGCCCAGAAGGGCTCTTTGTATATGACATTGCGCCAGCCTGGGGGAGGGATGATGCAGTCAGAGTGTAGCTGCTTCTCTTACCTTCTAATATGATCCTTCTCAGTCTCTGCGGTCCACAGCGAGGAGTGGTTCAGCCTTACCACTGGGTTCTGGGAGTTTTCACAATGGTGTCTTGTCTTTGGATAGTTGCTAGTTGGTTTTCTTGTGAAGGGGACTGAAATAGGGAATGACCTGTGTCGCCATCTTGATGATATTGCTGGAGATACATTTTTATGATAAAAATATTCCAAAAGAAAGCATAAACTTAGGAGTAAATATGCATATTTACCGCCAACATAGAGATGCAGAATTCAAGAATCCCAGATGAATGCGAAACCTATGATATTGATAATAGTTTGATAAAGTATGCCACGGTACATTGTTAGTTTTGACTTTTATAGCAGTTGGTCATTTATATCATCCAGGCAGGAAGCACAAACTGATGTCAAACCGTCATGTAAGCACGGCTATTTGAATTAGTTTCATTATTACTTATAAGCTGCTCTGACCTTGTCAGCTCTAGTGTATAGAACACTTAAGTCTTGAGTCTTGTCAATAAATATCTGGAAGCTGATCCACTTCCAAGAGGGCATGACAAGGTCATGATGTTTTGCAACCTGCTTTTCCTACAAATGATAATGACCATGGATTCCAAAGAGATTGCTTTTCTGCATGTGATATATCATCAGAAATGGTGCATTAACTGAAATGTAATCACCATAGGCTGATTTGAAGCAAATGATAGACGGGATTGTAGGAATGCCAAAGAGCTGTAAAAACAACAAAAACAATAAAAATATCCTTAGCTGAAGTGAAGCAACTGATTAAATGGTTTATATGTATTCCAAGCTTCTAACATAGGACAAAATTAATTGCATCTGGCATTATGTAATTAAACTTTTTAGCCATCATTGGAAAAGCACTGAGGTTGAATTACAACGGCTATGATAACTTAAGGACGATGTGGTTACATATAGAGAAACCCAAGTTGACAATGATAAATTTTGTAATAAATTTATGGTAAGTTTGGACATGGGTATCAGGCCAATTAAGTGAGCAATCAAACTCCAAATAGAATTAGTTTCCTTTGAACTGCCAACTCTATGGAGAGCCCTATTACTTGGCAAGAAAAGGAAACTTATAGAAAAAAATCCATCAAAATATATTGTTTGGAACTAAATAAGAGCTGAGGTAGCAACTGTGTTTATAAGAGAAAGAAACAGAATTTGGAATCAAGATCAACTATTAAGTTTTAACTAAAATATGCTGAGAGTCAGAGGCAATTTAGAAGCTTGAGAATAGAAACTAAACCCCCATTATCTTTTGTGAATATATAAGTATATTATAGATATGAGATCATAAATAAAATATTATAAATATATTATATATATTTATAAATAAATGTAAAATTAAATTTTACATAATATAAATAAACATTATATATATATTAGAAATACAGTAATTATTTGTTCTCAATATAGCAAAATGTAAGCCTAGAAGTTACAAATTTAAATGTCTACAGAACCAGGAAATCAACATGAAGATTAACATAAAAGGCCCAGTGTTATATAACAGTGAATGTCAGAAACCATGACCAACTGGGGTGTTCATGACTTATTTAAAGCCATTCCCATTCAGTTTTCTGATCTAGGAGCCTTCTTTTTGCTAATTCAAATGCTGTTGATTTTGACCAGTAAGCCCCCAATTCTGGAAAATCAGGCTGAGACCATTAAATAATTACTTGAACCAATTTCAACTAAAGATATATTATGTAAAGATGAGAGTGATTTTACTATTCCAAGATTGAAAATATGAAGCAGCACCAGAATTTGTACATAATGTTATTTTAAAATGCCTCTGAATCACATATGCAGAAATGTTAAAATAGTCCTCACCTAAAAATAAAGCCATAATAAATATTATTAACTTTTTTGCAATATGCTTTGAATTCCCTGTTTAAGGTTATTCGGTGAATCCATCACATTCAACAGACTTAAATCACACTTTCATGTTTATTGATAGCTAGCCCTTTACTTAGCTTAGTTATTCTGCTGACTCATGAACAATTTTTACCATTGATCTTTAGTATCTATTCTGCTTAATTACACTTCTGTTGATATATCAGTAATTTCTACTTAATTTGCTTTCCGAAAAGTGGTTTGGAAACTGAAACCTTTAACCATTTCCGTTGCTCCAGGATATGCTTCTGTCTGGTAGTATTTATCTATTTTCAAAAGAGAATATATTCTATGGAGAGAATAAGTAGAAGTCTTTCCTGTTCAATCTAATGAGTACTTGCAATACACAACTTTAATTTAGTTATAAGTGAATTCTCAGGATATGAAAAATATCAGTATAACTTAAATTGGTAATAAACTTATCGCATAAGTGTAAAATATTTTAAAGCTATGTAATGTTTTTATAAGTTAACCATTTCACTAGCATAGTCCACGTTTCTGGAATATGCCATCATTACTCAATAAATATTTGTAAACAGATGAAAATAGTATACTTAACAGCTATTATTAACAAAAATTGTAGAGTATAAATTTAGAAGAAATTTCTCGATAAACATTATTAAGTACTGAAGAAACAGCACTAACTTTAATATAGGCAGAAAATAAAAGAAATACCAAATAACACTGGTGATTCTTAAATGAACAGGTTACAAATGAGTCTCTACATACATCAATAATGCCAGAAGTATCGACAGTAATAAGTGCTGTATATTAGAACAGGCACCCCACATTTATAACCCTTAAACCCTTATATTAAAGAAGGAGTTGCAACAGACCTGAAAGGATTATATCAGAACATGTAAGTTAAGATAATGGGAGTAGAATATTATAGCCCTCATTAACAATCCCCTTGCCACTCTGGGTTTCTATTAGCTCACATTATTTGTGGGTGCTAGGAGGAATTATCTCTATCTTAACTGATCATATTTCTGAGCCCATATACCAGAGCATAATATCTTTTTTATTTATTTAGAACTCAGCCTGAAAAAATAAAAAAAAGAAACAAGAAGCTAAAGGATATTCTATAAATATATATTTTATTATTAGTCTGTGATACTTTAAACTCATTGTTTTAAATAAAAGACAGTTACGATGCAATAAAAAATCAAAGATATTCCTCAAAGTCCAGAATCCTTGGTCATTATATTAAAATGTCCCCGTTATTACTATAGAAGGCTTGGGACTGGCTATATATGCAATGCTGTCCATAAGATGTCGAAACAGTCTATCCATTATGTTGATTGTGTGGTTAGGGAAATAGTGGTTCCAGATTTAAAAAAGCAAATAAGAGAGAAAGTCAGTATAAAAAATAATAATTATTATAATAAAACAATTCTGAATTCAGACCTTACAATTAGATGACTTCTTTTTGGACCATATGTTAGATATTTATACCTATGAACATTTCTCCATTGTGTAGGTCTTGTGTGGTAGAGTAAGTCTGTTCTTCAAATTTATTAGTAAGAAGATAAAATTTCTTGGCATTTAGTTAGGTTTCGGCATTTATTTTAGTTAGAGTTAGGTTAGGTTAGGTTATTTAAAGTTTCTGGTTAGATCATATATAAATTTTAAAAAGCAGTCATATGTTATATGATCTGAACTGAACACTCAGCATTAAAAGTTTTAACTTCCCAATATGCTTCACCTATAGGCTAACTCAGTTGAAATCATCTACCCTATTGGCTTTCAGAGTCAATGCCATTGTCGCTGGTCTAATCATGTCTTGAGTTTCATTGTTGAACCCCCAGTGGCTTCTCTAGATAGAGGCAATGAAGCAGCAGGAGTAACTCTGGGAAAGTACATGTGACAGATGTTTTAAAAATCAAATCCGGGCTTCCCTGGTGGCGCAGTGGTTAAGAATCACCTGCCAGTGCAGGAGACACAGGTTTGAGCCCTGGACCAAGAAGATCGCACATGCTGTGGGACAACTGAGCCTATGTGTTATAACTACTGAGCCTGTGCTCAGTCATAACTACTGAGCCTGTGCTCACTCTAGAGCCCGCAAGCCACAACTACTGAAGCCCGTGAGCCACAACTACTGAGCCCGTGTGCTGCAACTCCTGAAGCCTGTGTGCCTAGAGCCTGTGCTCTGCAACAAGAGAAGCCACTGATATGAGAAGCCCGCACACCACAACAAAGAGTAGCCCCCGCTGCAACTAGAGAAAGCCCACGCGAAGCAATGAAGACCCAACACAGCCAAAAATAAATACATAAAATAAATAAATTTATTTAAAAAAATCAAATCCATCAAATATTACTACTTTAAATTCACTCAAAAGTGATTAGACCCACTCGTGTGATCTTGCCTCATACTGGTTTTGTTTAGTTTAGTTAATGTTGCAGTTAATCTTTGCAAAAATCTAATCCATCCCCAAGCTTCTTTCATGCCATGATCTGTTTGTGTAAATCTTCTGAAACAAAATACCCTGTTTAATTTGATCTGTTGTCATGATTGAAAATAGTAAGCTGATATTGTGTTTTTTCTACAGTGATATAATTAAGATGTCCATGCTTTTCTAATTAATCTAGTCTAAAATTGCTTCGGCTATTAGATATCCTAATAGAATGTAATGCATTGTTTTTTTTCTTATCTCTGTCATTAGTCAGGAGAATTAATTTCACCAAGTTTGAAACACACCCAATGTTTATTTGCATTTTCAGTTATCAATCTAAGCCAGACTTCTTTGTCAAATATGATCCATTGCTTATTTGTTCTAGAAAAAGTGTCAGATTCAGTATTCGAAGAAAGAGAGATATATTCATGAGTAGATACATACCTAGAAGTTTTAAACTTCAAATTAAGCTTTATATTAATAAAAAACAATGGGAGTTAGGGAAGGCTTTGAAGAGCTGTGAATAATTTTCCTGGAATTTTTTTTTTTTTTTTGCTGTACGCGGGCCTCTCACTGTTGTGGCCTCTCCCGTTGCAGAGCACAGGCTCCGGATGCGCAGGCTGAGCGGCCGTGGCTCACGGGCCCAGCTGCTCCGCGGCATGTGGGATCGTCCCGGACCGGGGCACGAACCCGCGTCCCCTGCATGGCAGGCGGACTGTCAACCACTGCACCACCAGGGAAGCCCTTCCCTGAATTTTTATCTTAGTGAAACATCATTGTGCAAATCCACATTTCTGTCTTGACATATGGCAAACATTATTTTTAGAAATGGACAATGCAGAGATTAGAATTTAAAGTATTTTTAATATGCAATTCACATTTGATTTTTTAATGAAATGATTTAGTAATGAAACTAAAAAGGGAAAATTTATTAAGCAACATTAGAATGCAGCTCTACGATCTTCAAGGAAAACTAGCCTGATTTATCACTCAGGGTATGTTTAAATCTGATATTAAATAGTTGCACTTATATTAAAAATGTAAATTTAATTAAATGACTCATAGTATTATTAAATTAATAACACATATTAAATATGTTGATAAAACTGTTCCTTTAAAAATCCTTAAACTCATTTTACTAATATTCTGATAGTATATATGAGTATGTAAATAATAGTTTATGTGTCAGTTGTTGATAGAAAAACAGTACAATAGATTGTTTTGATTGTTTGCACATAATCTAAAGAAGCCAGTATTATGATACTCAGAGATGCTTGCATCTCATGAAAACCCTTCTATTTAGAAACAATTCTGTTTTAAATTAATTTTTGAACACTTTATAATGTATTTCAATGCTTAAAATATTCATTTTCTAAAAACATAATCCAGTTTCCATATGGTTTCAGCTTTGACTATATTTTCCTCCTCTTATAACTAAATTCAGTATTTTAAATTTATCAAAAATAAACCTTACATAACTAAAGGCTTAAAAATCAACCCCTTAAAAAAACTTTATTAATGAAAATTTTATTGATAATAAAGTACATGAATGAAAACACTTGTAATGAGATAAAATTGCTATATAAAACATTTTTGATGAAGGAATGCATTTCCTAATTGCCTATGTTTAGGGCAAAATTCAGATTAATTTGAATTAAAGGCATTCTGCAGCTAATGAATGCTTTAAACCCTCCCTTCCTACTCATTAAGCTCATGGACCTTACCTTAATTTTTTTCCCCAAGATATTCCAACCCTTTTTCCATATTTTTATGTTGACTTATATAACACAGATTTATTGAGTCCTTGACTGTATATTTATATATTCATTCATATATTCATATTATAATGAATATACACTTGACCCTTTAAACAACGTGTGGGTTAGTTGTGCTGACCTTCCTTGCAGTTGAAAATACATAAATAACTTATAGTTGATTCTCTTGGTTCCTTCATATCTGAGGTTTCACATCATGGATTAAACCAACTATAGGTTGTGTAGTACTGTAGTACATATTTATTGGAAAAAAATTCACGTATCAGTGGGTCTGCACAATTCAAACCTGTGTTCTTCAAGGATCAACTGTATGTATATATATCAATCGTATATAAATGTAATTATAGTATATAATTTAATTGCATAATACATTTTTAAAAGCTTACTTAAAAAGTGAAAAATAATGTGGATCCTATTGTGCTTTGATTTAAAAATTACGGAAACTGCTCCACATAATTAGTCATGGAAATGCAAAGTAGATGGCATGCCCTTATACACCCACCAGAATGCTTAAATTGAAAAGACTGACAATACAAAGTGTTGACAAGGATGTAGAACAACTGTTCTACTCATACATTGTTGCTGGAAATGTAAACACGAAACTATCCCTTTTGGAAAGCTATTTGACAGTTTCAAAAAGATACGCCTTCCGTATGGCCCAGCAATTCCACTTCTAGGTATATATGCAAGAGACATGAGTGTGTATGTGCATAAAATTCATAGAAGAATAGCGATAAAAACGTTATGCGTAGTAGTGCAAAACTGAAAACAACTCGTGTGCCAAAATAGGAACAGAAATAAACAAATTGTATTAGTCAAACAATACAATACTGAACAGCAATAAAAAAGATGTACAAACTGTCATACACTATGATGTGAATAAATCTCAAATATATTAGTTTGAGAAAAAGAAACCAAAGAGGCATATACTATGTGAATCTATTTATACGAAGTTCTAGAAAAGGCAAACCTATTGCTCATGATAGAAGTCAGAATAGAAGTTACCTCTGGGGGGCAGATTTTAACTAAAAAGGAACACATCAGAAGTTTAGGTGAAAGGAAGTGTTTTATACCTTGATTTTGGTAGAGTGTACATATACACACACACACACACACAAATATTAATTGAGCTATGCAGTTAAGCTTAGTATATTTTGCCAAATGTAAATTATACCTTAATAAATAAAAGAAACATGGTACAATTGATTATTGTTCAATAGAAAAAAAATTTAGGATGTTTTCATGAGTATTGATTCTACTATAACAAAATACATAAAAGCCTTAAAACATGAGTCTATTTCCTCTTCAACCTGACTACCCTTGCTTTCTATAAAAAATTTATCCAGGGCTTCCCTGGTGGTGCAGTGGTTGAGAGTCCGCCTGCCTATGTAGGGGACACGGGTTCGTGCCCCAGTCCGGGAAGATCCCACATGCCGCGGAGCAGCTAGGCCCATGAGCCATGGCTGCTGAGCCTGCGTGTCCAGAGCCTGTGCTCTGCAACGGGAGAGGCCACAACAGTGAGAGGCCCGCGTACTGCAAAAAAAAATTTATCCATAGCTTTCTTAAGAATTATTCTTGAGATTGGTTCAAGATGGCAGAGTAGAAGGACATGCGCTCACTCCCTCTTTCGAGAACACTGGAATCACAACTAACTGCTGAACAGTCATTGACAGGAAGACACTGGAACTCACAAAAAAAGATACAATACATGCAAACACAAAGGAGAAGCCACAAGGAGATGATAGGAGGGGCACTATCACAATAAAATCAAATCCCATAACTGCTGGGTGCGTGACTCACAAACTGGAGAACACTTATACCACAGAAGTCCACCCACTGGAGTGAAGGTTCTGAGCCACACGTCAGGCTTCCCAACATGGGGGTCTGGCTACATGAGGTGGAATTCCTAGAGAATAAGACTTTGAAGTCTAGCGGGTTTTGATTGCAGACCTTCAGCAGGACTGAGGGAAACAGAGACTCCACTTATGGAGGGTACACACAAAGTTTGTGCACATCGGGACCCAGGGGAAGGAGCAGTGACCCCATAGGAGAGAGGACCAGACCTACCTGCTACTGTTGGAGGGTCTCCTGCAGAGGCGGGAGACAGCTGTGGCTCACCAAAGGACAAGGACACTGGCAGCAGAAGTTCTGGGAAGTACTACATGGTGTGAGCCCTCCTAGAGTCCGCCATTAGCCCCACCAAAGAGCCCGGGTAGGCTCCAGTGTTGGGTTGCCTCAGGCAACCCAAAGGGGAGGGAACCCAGCACCACCCATCAGCAGACAAGCGGATTAAAGTTTTACTGCGCTCTGCCCTCCAGAGCAACAGCCAGCTCTACCCACCACCAGTCCCTCCCATCAAGAAACTTGCACAAGCCTCTTAGATAGCCTCATCCACCAGAGGGCAGACAGCAGAAGCAAGAACTACAATCCTGCAGCATGTGGAACAAAAACCACATTCACAGACAGACAAGATGAAAAGGCAGAGGGCTATGTACCAGATGAAGGAGAAAGATAAAACCCCAGAAAAACAGCTAAATGAAATGGAGATAGGCAACCTTCCAGAAAAAGAATTCAGAATAATGATAGTGAAGATGATCCAGGACCTCAGAAAAAGAATGGAGGCAAAGATTGAGAAGATGAAAGAAATGTTTAACAAACATCTAGAAGAATTAAAGAACAGACAAACAGAGATGAACAATACAATAACTGAAATGAAAAATACACTAGAGGGAATCAATAGCAGAATAACTGAGGCAGTAGAACTGATAAGTGACCTGGAAGACAGAATGGTGGAATTCACTGCTGCAGAACAGAATGATGAAAAAAGAATGAAAATAAATGAAGACAGCCTAACAGACCTCTGGGACAACATTAAACACAGCAACATTCGCATTATAGGGGTCCCAGAAGGAGAAGAGAGAGAGAGAGGCCCGAGAAAATATTTGTACAGATTATAGTCGAAAACCTCCCTAACATGGGGAAGGAAATAACCACCCAAGTCCAGGAAGTGCAGAGAGTCCTGGGCAGGATAAACCCAAGGAGAAAGAGGCTGAGACACATAGTAATCAAATTGACAAAAATTAAAGACAAAAATTATTGAAAGTGACAAGGGAAGAATGACAAATAACATAAAAGGGAACTCCCATAAGGTTAACAGCTGATTTCTCAGCAGAAAATCTACAAGCCAGAAAGAAGTAATATGATATACTTAAAGTGATGAAAGGGAAGAACCTACAACCCAGATTACTCTATCCATCAAGGATCTCATTCAGATTCGATGGAGAAATCAAAAGCTTTACAGACAAGCAAAAGCTAAGAGAATTCAGCACCACCAAACCAGCTCTACAACAAATGCTAAGGAACTTCTCTAAGTGGGAAACAGAAGAGAAGAAAAGGGCCTACAAAAACAAACACAAAACAATTAAGGAAATGGTAATAGGAACATACATATCGATAATTACCTTAAACGTGAATGGATGAAATGCTCCAACCAAAAGACACAGCCTCACTGAATGGATACAAAAACAAGACCGATATATATGGTGTCTACAAGAAACCCACTTCAGCCCTAGGGACACATCCAGACTGAAAGTGAGGGGATGGAAAAAGATATTCCATGCAAATGGAAATCAAAAGAAAGCTGGAGTAGCAATATTCATATCAGATAAAATAGACTTTAAAATAAACAATGTTATAAGACACAAGGAAGGACACTATGTAATGATCAAGTGATCAATACAAGAAGATATAACAATTATAAATACATATGCATCCAACATAGGAGCACCTTAATACATACGGCAACTGCTAACAGCTCTAAAAGAGGAAATCGACAGTAACACAATAATAGTGGAGGACTTTAACACCTCATTTACACCAATGGACAGATCATCCAAACAGGAAATTAATAGGGAAACACAAGCTTTAAATGACACAACAGACCAGCTAGATTTAATTGATATTTATAGGACATGCCATCGGAAAACAGCAGATTACACTTTCTTCTCAAGTGTGCATGGGGCATTCTCCAGGATAGATCACATCTTGGTTCACAAATCAAGCCTCAATAAATTTAAGAAAACTGAAATCATATCAAGCATCTTTTCTGACCACACTGCTGTGAGATTAGAAATCAATTACAGGGAAAAAAACGGAAAAAACACAAACACATGGAGGCTAAACAATACGCTACTAAATAACCAAGAGATCACTGAAGAAATCAAAGAGGAAATCGAAAAATACCTAGAGACAAATGACAATGAAAACACGATGATCCAAAACCTATGGGATGCAGAAAAGCAGTTCTAAGAGTGAAGTTTATAGCTATAGAAGCCTACTTCAGGAAACAAGAAAAATCTCAAATAAACAATCTAACCTTACACCTAAAGGAACTAGAGAAAGAACAAACAAACCGCCAAGTTAGCAGAAGGAAAGAAATCATAAAGGTCAGAGCAGAAATAAATAAAATAGAAACAAAGAAAACAATAGCAAAGAGCAATAAAATAAAAGCTGGTTCTTTGAGAAGATAAACAAAATTGATAAACGATTAGCCAGAATCATCAAGAAAAAGAGGGAGAGGACTCAAATCAATACAATTAGAAATGAAGAAGGAGAAGTTACCACAGACACCACAGAAATACAAGGCATCCTAAGAGACTACTACAAGCAACTCTATGCCAATGAAATGGACAACCTGGAAGAAATGGACAAATTCTTAGAAAGGTATAAACTTCTAAGACTGAACCAGGAAGAAATAGAAAATATGAACAGACCAATCACAAGTAATGAAGTTGAAACTGTGATTAAAAATCTTCCAACAAACAAAAGCCCAGGACCAGATGGCTTCACAGGTGAATTCTATCAAACATTTAGAGAAGAACTAACACCGATCCTTCTCAAACTCTTGCAAAAATTTTCAGAGGAGGGAAAACTCCCAAACTCATTCTATGAGACCACCATCACCCTGATACCAAAACCAGTCAAAGATACTACAAAAGAATAAAATAACAGACCAATATCACTGATGAATATAGATGCAAAAATCCTCAACAAAATACTAGCAAACAGAATCCAACAACACATTAAAAGGATCAAACACCATGAACAAGTGAGATTTATCCCAGGGATGCAAGGATTCTTCAGTATATGCAAATCAATCGATGTGATGCACCACATTAACAAATTTAAGAAGAAAAACCATATGATCATCTTAATAGATGCAGAAAAAGCTTCTGACAAAATTCAACACCCATTTATGATAAAAACTCTCCAGAAAGTGGGCATAGAGGGAACCTACCACAACATAATAAAGGCCCCATACGACAGACCCACAGCAAACATCATTCTCAATGTTGAGAAACTGAAAGCATTTCCTCTAAGATCAGGAATGAGACAAGGATGTCCACTCTCACCACTATTACTCAACATAGTTTTGGAAGTCCTAGCCACGGCAATCAGAGAAGAAAAACAAAAGGAATACAAATTGTAAAAGAAGAAGTAAAACTGTCACTGTTTGCAGATGACATGATACTATACATAGAGAATCCTAAAGATGCCACCAGAAAACTACTAGAGCTAATCAATGAATTTGCTAAAGTTGCAGGATGCAAAATTAATGCACAGAAATCTCTTGCATTCCTATACACTAATGATGAAGAATCTGAAAGAGAAATTAAGGAAACACTCCCATTTACCATTGCAACAAAAAGAATAAAATATCTAGGAATAAACCTACCTAAGGAGACAAAAGACCTGTGTGCAGAAAATTATAAGACAGTAATGAAAGAAATTAAAGGTGATCCAAAAGTTAGAGAGATATACCATGTTCTTGTATTGGAAGAATCAACATTGTGAAAATGACTATACTACCCAAAGCAATCTACAGATTCAGTGCAATCCCTATCAAACTACCACTGTCATTTTTCACAGAACTAGAACAAAAAATTTCACAATTTGTATGGAAACACAAAAGATCCCGAATAGCCAAAGCAATCTTGAGAAAGAACAATGGAGCTGGAGGAATCAGGCTCCCTGACTTCAGCCTATACTACAAAGCTAAAGTAATCAAGACAGTATGGTACTGGCATGAATACAGAAATATAGATCAATGGGAAAGGATAGAAAGCCCAGAGATAAACGCAGGCACCTATGGTCAACTAATGAATGACAAAGGAGGCAAGGATATACAATGGAGAAAAGACAGTCTCTTCAATAAGTGGTGCTGGAAAAACTGGGCAGTTACTAGTAAAAGAATGAAGTTAGAACACTCCCTAATACCATACACAAAAATAAACTCAAAATGGATTAGAGACGTAAATGTAAGACCGAGCACTATAAAACTCTTAGAGGAAAGCATAGGAAGAACACTCTTTGACATACATCACAGCAAGATGTTTTTTGATCCACTTCCTAGAGTAATGGAAGTAAAAACAAAAATAAACAAATGGGACCTAATGAAACTTAAATGCTTTTGCACAGCAAAGGAAACCATAAACAAGATGAAGAGACAACTCTCAGAATAGGAGAAAATATTTGCAAATGAATCATCGGGCAAAGGATTAATCTCCAAAATCTATAAACAGCTCATGCAGCTCAATATTAAAAAAACAAACAACCCAATCCAAAAATGGGCAGAAGACCTAAATAGACATTTCTCCAAAGAAGACATACAGATGGCCAAGAAGCACATGAAAAGCTGCTCAACATCACTTATTATTAGAGAAAGAGAAATCAAAACTGCAATGAGGTATCTCCTCACATCAGTTAGAATGGGCATCATCAGAAAATCTCCAGCTGGAGAGGGTGTGGAGAAAAGGGAACCCTCTTGCACTCTTGGTGGGTATGTAGATTGATACAGCCACTATGGAGGACAGTATGGAGGTTCCTTAAAGAACTAAAAATAGAATTACCATATGACCCAGCAATCCCACTACTGTGCATATACCCAGAGAAAACCATAATTCAAAAAGACACATTCGGGCTTCCCTGGTGGCGCAGTGGTTGAGAGTCCGCCTGCCGATGCAGGGGACACTGGTTCGTGCCCCGGTCTGGGAAGATCCCACATGCCGCGGAGCGGCTGGGCCCGTGAGCCATGGCCGCTGAGCCTGCGCATCCAGAGCCTGTGTTACACAACGGGAGAGGCCACAACAGTGAGAGGCCCGCGTACCACAAAAAAAAGAAAAAAAAAAAGACACATGCACCCCAATGTTCATTGCAGCACTATTTACAATAGCCAGGTCATGGAAGCAACCTAAATGCCCATCAAGAGACGAATGGCTAAAGAAGAAGTGGTACATATATACAATGGAATATTACTCAGCCATAAAAAGGAACGAAATTGGGTCATTTTAGAAACATGGATGCATCTAGAGACTCTCATACAGAGTGAAGTAAGTCAGAAAGAGAAAAATGAATATCGTATATTAACGCATCCATGAGGAACCTAGAAAATGGTACAGATGAACCGGTTTGCAGAGCAGAAATTGAGACACAGATGCAGAGAACAAATGTATGGACACCAAGGCGGGAAAGTGGTTGGAGTGGTGGTGTGCTGAATCGGGCGATCGGGATTGACATGTATACACTGATGTGTATAAAATGCATGACTAATAAGATAAGTAAATAAACATTAAAAAAAGGATTGTTCTTGTGACACAGCATATTTTCTAGCAAAGCTTAAAAACTTTGCCTATTATTATAGAGAAATAAAAGAAACAGTTTACAAATCAGACGTTACTGGATACATTGTCTACCTCTGTACCTGAGTTACTGTATTTGAAACATGGCAAAATGGCTTTATGACTACAATGAAAATAATCATAGATAGATACTTATATATTTCAAGACTGTGCGAAGTAATATTACATGAACTCTTCTTCATAGCAATATTAATGAAATGAATCTTATTTTATTTTAGTGAGTCCTGGAGCTGTACCTTGAACCTAGGGATTTTGTCTTCATAGACCCTGTTCTTAACAATATATTATTTTTATACTGAGTATTTCAAGTGTAATGATTATACAACTAGAACAGCTGGTCTGTTGTGAGTCACTCTACATTTGGACCATTGTATTGAATGAGAAAAATCACTTGCTTATTAACAGATTAACCATTGCAATTTCTGAAGCATATATTTGAAGTTCAAGCAGTTATTTCAAAACTATGGATAATTATTTGTGCTCTTCAAGTGTAGGTACCTTAAGTAGAACGTTTCTCTACTTTTAAATGAAGTAGATTAGCATTATGGGATGTAAACAGAAGATACAGGTAAGCATGTACAGAAGGCTAATGTCTTCTCAGATTCTGGAGGAAAGATGATTGGATTTGAGTTTGGAAATATTTAAGAAGATCTTTAAAAAGAATGGCTTAAGTTCTGCATAAGCATCTGAAGTTGAGAAGAAGAAATAATGGGTGGGCCAAAAAGTTCGTTTGGGCTTCTCTATAAGAAGGTATGGAAAACCCGAACGAACTTTTTGGCCAACCCAATACTTGAGTGATCAAAGTGAAGGTGGTCCCCAAACTATTTTCTGTTGAAGTAGGTATGATTTCATCTGTATTGGGGAGGAATTTAGTTCTCCATTTAATTAAATTCCCTCTGGAATCAAAAGTAAATTACCCATATATCTTATTTATAAAGCTTTTTGCTTTCCCAAATAGTTAAAATTAGAATATAACTAATACTCTACTAAGGGAAGGAAAATTCAAATGTAAAATTATCATCCTTTCAATTCCCTTAGAAGTTTGATAAAAGAGAGAAGAATACCAACAATTACACTCAGATTCTAGAGTATCACTAGATTTCTTCTTTCTATAAATTTCCTGATTTCCAAGATAATGATTGATGATAAGAAGTTTAACAGTGTTAATTCACAACTGATTTTCAGTTCATTTATAAAATTAAATATAGTGAACTCCAAATATGGAAGGAGCAAGAATCTTTCTGATCTATCAGCTCATCAAAATCTTAAAACAGAGAGTTTTAGGATGAACATAAATTTTACTCATTTAGCTGAATTAAACATTTAATTTGTATGAATGTGATTAATCTTAGGCTCTCTTAGGTACAAATGCAATTTCAGAGTTTCTCCAACTCAAGTTCATTGACATTTTTCTGAAGTAGATTAACCTTCACTTGTTGTGTTTAGTTGCTGATGGCTTTAGATGCCCCTTACATCACAGTCATACTTTGACTCTGTGTATGTGTGTGAAGTGGGAAAGCTTAAAATGTTTTGTAAACTACCTTAGATAAATCTATTTCTTCCTGGCAGGTAGTGTGCAAAATTATTTAACCAGAGAGGCAAAAAATTTCTCCCTGAAAACATTGATAAAAATGCTGTACCCTTACAGAGCAAACTAGGACATGCCCTTGAAAAGGTAGATCTGATATTTTAAAAACTGCATTTGAAAATCTTTGCCCTTGCTTTGGATATAACTTTAAAATTACATTGTTTTAATAATTATGGTTGAATTTTAAGTAACAAAAATTGCAAAAGAATCTGTTTTTATGTGAATTTTCACTGTATTATCCATTAGAAATAATCAAAGTAAAATATGTTACCTCATATATTTGAAAGTCATGACCTGCCAAAATGGCACAAATTTATAGTAAAATATTTAATTCTTCTCTTTGCTTAAGTGCATAATGCAAGTCAATACTTGGTTTATTGAGACCAGAAAAACACTACAAGGGAAAATGTAAAATCAGACAGTTCTGCAACTGTGTCAAATTATAGAAGAAATAAGCAAAAAATTAGCTGTTTGTTTTCAGAAGATTTTTCACATCTCTCCTTGAATATTTGGAGCTTGTCAGCGACTAAAAACTTGAGTCAACTATTTGTGGTAAACCGGTTTCTACTGAAGTATGTTTGCTGATAAATAAGGATTTCCTCTATGAGATGCTAAAAAGTAGTTAGGCATCTTCAGCCAAAGGTATATCTTATGTCAGTGTGCAGTGGAGTACTTTGGAAAATGATTTATAGAAGTTCTCACTTTAGTTTTATGAAAGGCTATGTGGTATTCAATAGTGGTGACACATCTGTTTTTTAAGATGGGTGGAGAGTTTACAAATGTTCACTTTACAGATGTTCACTATACTATTATGCTTGACTTTACTGTTATGCTTTACTTTACTATCATGCATATATATTTTTACTTGTGATTTTATGCATCAACAACTTTCAGTAAAATCTAAAATCAATAATAGATCATTGGCTATTCTGAAGAAACACATAATTTAAGCCTAACTCTTTATTTCAGTCTTCATTAAAGTGGAGTTTATTCCCAGTTGTTTTTATCTCCAGTTATCTGTTATTTTAACTAAAAAGATAATTTAAAAACAGATATAGCCAAACATAGAAGTTTGTGAATTTCTTCAATATCCATACTAAATCCTAAATCTTTGGATACTGGGTAGAGTTATTAACCTTAAACTTGCAGTTGCATGGATGATACTCAAGGCATGTACAGAGCAATGGTCCATAAACTCACAGGGACTGGTAAAACTAGGGCTCATCACCACTCCCCACCACCCCAGGAGAGGGAAAGTGTACACATTCTGATACATACAATTTTAAAAAATTTAGTATGATAGTTACAGATCTCCTAAACCCTTCCATTTCTGGTAGATGTAACAGTACTGACACTGTTAGCAGTGCAAAAAAAAAAAAAAATGTAGTATTTCTTTTTCTTTTTCTACATACTTAACTGCACGTTCCCCAGTGTTGTTCCTGATGCAGACTTACAGTGTATCATGCTGCCTGAGTTACCACATGCCAATTTTTGCATGGCAGTGGTTTCAGTCTGTTTCTATTACCTGTTCTTAATCCCTGTGTTTAGAGGATTTGGGTTACCATAAGCATTTATCCATGCAGAGGCAGAATCTATATTCCACTGATGTATACATATTCCTTTCTTGATCTTTAATGTTACATGTGACTTTCAATGTTAATAAAATTGCTTAAGAGTATCCAAGAGATTGAAAGCTGTCACTAAATCACTAAATTATCCTACACACAATGGTACCAGTACTTGGCTAAACAACACACACATAGAATAAATATTGACATTACAGTTTTCGGGTACAGCACAACATTGGCTTTACCCAAACTCTGAATATAAGGATTATCCTAGTTGTTCCCAACCTGGCTTTAACCTGGCATTCTTCACTAACTTCTTTACCTTACCCCCTTTTCTTCTTTCTTTCTTTCTCTCTGTTGTCCCCCCTTCTTCCTTCCTTCCTTCCTTCCTTCCATTATCTTTATAAGAAACACTCCTCTTGCCTTAAGAGCTATAATTTTGTTTGGACTGCTTCAACTTATCCTCAATTAAACATTTCTTCTTCAGGGTCACTTACCACGAACATATCCTTTTTCTATCATGGCATGTAATTCATTTTGTTCCCTGAAATATAAAAGAACAGAGTAGTATGATATATACAATATTGTATGTACTCAAACAGCATTTATTGTTGCACAGTAAGTGTATGAATGAATGAATAGATGAATAAATGAATGCTATAGCCTAGTGTATATTCAAAATATATTTGCTTGTTAAGTAAAGGATATCTCTCACTTTTGATCTTAGAGATGCTTCAAAACAAAAGCTGAAATGACTGAATTTGGACTTTTCTACATATAATATAGTTACATATCATCTTGTTTTAATACCTAAATCACAATTGTCTTCTATTTTTCCATTTAGTTTCTTTATTGTCATTCCCTCTTATGAGCATTTGAAGACTAGAGTTCAGAACCATGGAGAGTTCCAAGTCGTCAACAAAGCCCTGTTGCCTGAATTTTCCTGTGAGAAAACTAGTAACTTATAGTAGTAATCAGTATATTAAGCACTGTTATTCACACTGACTAGGTCCTACACTATTTAGCACAATTCTTTTTTTAAAAATCTTATTTTTCATAGATAAGATAGCTGAGAGCTGTCAGTAATCCAAAAGCTGATTCCAAAATTCAGGATCTTTTTCCACAACTCATTGCCTCTTCAACATCCATTTGAGCCTATAGTTTTCATAACTGGTGTCAAGACGAAATTTCTCTCTTTTTCCTGTATGGTCCACGAGCATTTAACAGTCAATACCTCCTAATTTTGCAGAAGACATTAGAATTAGCTTTGTAATTTTAGAATAACTTCTGAGGTAGAAAATTCTATTATCTTTAAAATCGAAGAGAAGTTAGAGTCTCTGCCATGAGCTACCTTCCCTGGGTTGGAATCTCTAGAACACTTGCATTTTATGTATCTGTACTTGCAATCTAGGTCATCTCTATGGTTTTGGGATTGCACACTTTTAATAGTTATTCTCATCAGCCTCATCCTGGGCTCCACCACCTCCTTTATCCTTAAGCCTTCCTCTTTCCTGTTCATAAAATCTATAATGAAAATCCGAAGACATACTTTAGTATCTTGTACGGTGATATATTACAGATTCTCCGATTCCTTAAACCACGTGTTGGCAAACTACAACCTGTGAGTCAAGTTTAGCTCACCACTCATTTTTAAAAATAAAGGTTTATTGTATTACAGCCAGCTCCACTTGTTTACATTTTATCTATGACTGCTTTTTGTGGTACAACAGCAAAGCAGAGACCCTATGGCCTACAAAGCCTGAACTGGCCCTTTACCAAAAAAAAAAAAAAAAAGAGAGAGTCTTCTGACCCCTAGTTTAGACACAGGGAATTATTAAGTGTGGTTTTCAATAACATATTAAAGAGAGTAAAGTTTCCTGGATACTAGGAGTCACAAACTACACAGATTGTGGCCATATACAGTTAAACTAAAAGTGAATCAGATGTGTAAGAAACAGGGAATGATGGAGATGTGGGAACTTGGTATATGCACGTTTTGCTTAAGAAATGCAGCTACTACCTAGCTCCAAATTGATTTGCCTAATTGGGTTGTAGACAATATATTGCAAACCTAATTTTTTAAGAGAAGCCTGAAATTTATATTCTTATGCGAAAACTTCAAGTAAATAAAACTGACTAAATATTTAGGATTTCATGCTGCTTGAATTTGTTTTGTGCCAAAAACAGAATAAAACTTGAATTTGACCAAAGATCGTCAGTTGCAATCTCAGCTTTAAAAAATTCAGTTCTTATCCAGAAATGTAAGATTGAACCATATTGTTACACAAAGTAGATATTAACAAATAATAAATTTGGGGGAATCACTATTTTTGAGTACTCCTAATGTAATTTCCAGCACTTAAATTAGCATATCCTTACAAATAATAGGGATCTTATTGATCAGGTCTCTTAGGGTTTTCTTCAAAATTGAACTTGTACCAAAAGTTATTTGGAACCAGCAGTAATCAAAGAGGAAAAGGTCATATACTACTCTTAATCAATGTGATGTGCTTCATACTCCTTATTTGTTCTTAACCCTAAGTGTAAATATGCAATCTAACTAGCTTTGGATGGACTCCTGCCCATTGAGGCCAAGCGAAAACTGTAACAAATACCTTAATTGTGTCTTCTTGTTTTAAAAGTCTTTTCAGAACAACAAACTTTCTAGTTATAAGGGTATGAGATCTGTAGGATATAGATAAGTTAAGGTCCTAGCACCTTTAGCTGGGAATTGAGTAGAATTTAATAAAAGAGCTGTCTTAAAAGGAAGGGGTAACACTTAGGAAACAAGAGGGAGTAAAAAGTCCCTGGGCGTAGTTCATTGCCACCTCAAGGCCAGCAGAGGTAAGGGGAGGGCCAGGTTATGCAACCTGGAGGTAACATTTTATTGCCATCCGACAAGAGATTTTGGTAGAGAGGCATAACCAACCAGCTGTGCATTAGAAGCCAGGGAACAGGGAAAGAAAAACATGCTGACCTTATTCCCATTCTTCCACCTCCTCTTGGTTCCTCATGTTGCTGAACCCACTGGAAGCCTGAGGGAAAGGCAGTCTGTTGAGACAGTCCATAAAGGTCACCTTCCTGGGGCACAGAGCAGAGGGTGGAGAATGTAAGGATCAACTCTGAAAGGGTAAAGAGGGAGTACTCAGCCCAGTGTCTTTCTTCTCTAGTTGTGTGAAGAGTTCTCTTAACCTTTGAAAATTGTTAAGTCTTCTAAAGCCAGAAACTCAGTAATGTAGGACATGAATAGGAAGGTTTTTCTGTAAAGCAATGGAAGTGAATGAGCTGTGAGTGAATACTTGTGCAGAGAGCATCAAATGTATCTGTTAATGACAATTATTATATCTTGTTCTATTATGTGTCTGGTGAGCTGCGAAGTCAAGTGAGGGTGACAGGCACAGTGGAAACTGAAATGTTATTCCCCTTATAGCATCCCCTGAGAGGAAGTACTGAGCGGACAGTTGCTATTCTAAATAAACTTGCATGTATATGCTTTGAAGGAAAGATTTCCATGGAGAAAAGGATAAAAGGTTATATACTGGAGAATTCCACAGTACTGGACTCAACTGACTAATTTTGAAGGTCAATTGATTTCTTTAATCAGACCATGTTCTTGTAGATGTTACCGTAATCGAGGGAAATAGAGCACTTCACTATTAATTCTACTTGAAGCCTGGCCTGATAAGGAAAATAAACTTGGATGACTTGATGGATACTGCACAATTCTGGAAAACCTTAATTAGTGTTTTGGGAAAAGCAAGCAGTTGGATATTGGCTACATTTGTTTTTATCTGGACTTTACTCAAAAGCCCTGGTTTTACCTACCTACATACAACTGCATGGAATACGAGTCTTTGGGCTAAAATTTCTAAACCTGGTTTCAGCAGTTAAGTCACAATTAAAATATTGGGAAAGGTACATTTTTTCAACTATTTCCTAGTTATATTAATAGGAATAATAATCTCTTTTTTATATGTACCTTAGTACATTTCAGCATACCTTAATGCATTTTCAGTTCAAAATCTCTATTTATTGTAATGCATACATTTGAGAATATCCTTTTACTAAAATAAACACAATTAGATGTGAAGGATTTATCATGAGTATACATTTATAGTAACAAGCTTTTAAAAAGATTAACCTTAAATTAGATATTCTTATTAAAAGATGGGTTAAGAACGTAAGTTCTAGAGTCACAATATTTGGGCTTGATCCCAGACCTGCCACTTATTAATTCTGTGAACTTGGGCAAGTTGCTATACCTCTCTGTCTCACTTTCCTTATCATTAAATTATAGGTAATAATTCTATCTACCTCCTGAGATTTTTCTAAGAACTAAGAATTAATCATTGCAAGGCACTAGAACAGTACTTAGAATATGGATGAAAATATGAGAATGTGTCACTAGAATGCAGATTGATTTTTTCTGCACTATTGGTAGAACTACTCAACTCTATTATGTAGAGATTTGTAAAAAATCATTTTTAAACTGAATGTTTATTGATAAGTTTTTCTTCCCTGGTGAGCTTAATTTGTGAAATTCAAATTTGATGACTTGAAAATCCTGAGGATAAAACAAATCGAACAATAATAAGTTTAGTCCTCTTTGTTTTAAATAATTAGACAAGGAAGTAAATGACTTATCCCAATATTTTACTTTAAATGGAAACAATTTATATTAATAAATGAAAGAATAAATAAGTTAATGTTAAAAAATAAGTAATTTAAAATGTATATTAAGATTGTAGTTTCCTTTATCAAAATTAAGAAGAGGGTTTTAATTATAATCTACCTTTCAAGCAGCCTGTCTGCAAGAACATCATTTATTCTCAAGGCTACTTAAGCATTAAAAGTTTATATCAGAAAAACATTAATAAAAAGTAGAGAAGTATCTTTTAAATACTTAGATTCATTGTTCATCTTTATACTCTAAGAAAAATCATACATTTTTCAGCCATTATGTAATTTTAAATGCAAATAATAGAAAGATTCTTGGAGTCCTATCTCATTAAATACCACATCAATGACTGCAACATCCTAGTTTCCAAAAAGTCCTGCTTTTTGTTAAAAAAAAAAAGATTCAAGAACATGTAAATCAGTGAAACAGAGTAAAAAGGAATTTGTAACATTTTGTAAAAGCAAACATGGCTGCAATTATAAGAAAATAATGATTTTTTTCTGCTGTGAAAACACAGTCAAGTTAAAAGAATGTTTGTATTTGGTACTGATGTAATGTTTTCTTCAAAATTTACCTTTGCATTTTCATAAAGGATTCAACAATTTAAAACATTAAGTTTTATATTATCGGCTGCTCCAGCTCATGAGAGCTGACCGTGCACGTCTCTTCCCAAGTTTGTGTTAAAAAACATCACCCTGAAATTTCAAAATAGGCAGTGAGGGTTGTATTTATACCATGGAAATTGTATAAATATAAACCTGGGTCTTCTTGGAGAGCTGGTTGCAATAGATTTACCCCTATACTCTCCTCACACTTGATGGATGTAGGTAAATTCCTCTGCATTTTCATCCCTTGTTTTCTAGTTTTATAATAACGAACGTACCGTACTGAATACTACTAAAGAGTACAGAAGTTTTTACTGGTCAGGAAAAAAAGTGTTGACATAAACACAAAAAATCCTTTGAGAAAAAACGATTTCAAGATCTTTCAAAGAATATATGGTCTTACAACTAGGTTGACCTTTAATACAAGATTGTTTCTACAGAAAATTTTCATGATAAAACCCTGCTAATGCACTCCAAGTTTTGGCAGTATGTCATCAAAGTTAAAAATCTGGACCCCAGAGCTACTCAGAATTCTATTTGAAATGTGATTTGTCCATCTGAGTGACTTTCAGCAACTAATTTGTCCGTTTTGATATTTTGATCTTTACAATGGATGTTACAAGAATAATATAAAGTTTATGAGGTATTATAGCAATAATGTATCTAGAGCTTAGCACAGTGCCTGGTACTTTAAACGCCTCACTTACGAGTGAATTGATTTGGCAACTGCTATGTAATCTGAAATCCAGGGTTTTACTTGGCTGGTTTAGCCCATACTATCTTGACTACAGATGTCCCAAATTCCACTCGGTCATTTAGTTAGTGGAATTATTTTACATCTGTTAACCTGTTAACTTCATCTAAAATGCATATTCATATGTTATGGGTCAATTTTTTTTGATTATTAGATGAATAGAATCAAAAACTCCAAAACTTAATTGGGGAGAAAGTGGAGAACTGGGCAAAAATACGTTTAGAATGAAGAGGACAGACTTTCACACACACACAAAATCTGAGAGCAAAATTGTTCATTTTTGCCCTGAGCACATAATATTTAACAATAGAAACAGGCTAAATTTTTTTTCTTGAATGAGTTGGCTCTAAAGAGTTTTATAAATGATGCTTAAAAGAAAATCAACATAATAGGAAGAAAACTCGGGAATCAGGGGAAATGGAGCTGTTGTATTTTGGGGGTACAAGCTTGTACAGGCAACTTCACCAATCTGACTCTTGTTTACCTCCTTTGTAGTCTCTGAAGTACATTTCTATTCTAAAATTCCAGAGTATCATCCTATGAGGATAATCTCTGAGGTTACTGTTGATGCATTACATTTGCATAGCTCTTAACAGTTTTCAAATGCTTTTCACATCCATTAGCCAAGGGAGACTGCCCATGAGCTAAAGAGCTCATCAAAGTAATAAAGAGGGAGGAAGATGAACAGAAGTGTCATCCACTGAATCACAGGGAATAAGACATAGAAATTCAACTCAGCAGAGGAGACTCAATAGTCCCTGGCAGCTAAACCAAGGACTCTTCCATCTTAACTGGTCTCTAATGGGTTTCTAGTCCTTTGATCAACTTTTGAGTATTAACGACACTCTATCAATTCAATTTTAAATTCCTAAGTCTTGTGAAATATATGTGTTAAATGTTAATTTTTTATCAGCAATGGGTAAAGGGATTGCAGTGGTTGTTTCTTAATATATACAAACTTGGCTTGTCTTTCATAGTTAATGACACTAACAATTTGCTGTAGCTTAACATATGAAAAATAAACCACTCCACACTCATACCTCCCTTCTTTTATCTTCCACCTTCACAGAAGTAAGGAAAATCTATATTTCATTATAGATTTTCCCCTCTCTAAATATATTTTATTTATGAAAGTAATATATAAACATATCCAACTTTAGTTAAAAATTAAAATATTGCAGACAAGGTTGATTCTCAGAAATGCCTTGATTTCTCAAAAGGATGAAGAGCTTCAATCTGGAACATTTGCATTGGAGTTAGTCTGGTTAAAATGGGTGGAAAAATATAATCAAACAAAAGATGTGTGAATATTTACTGAGGGATCACTTGGAGCAGGTGAGGGTTCATGAAAAACAAGCTATTTAAAACTAATTTTCTGCCATATTTTAATGACATTACTAGAGCGGAAGATCTTGAAAATTCTTTAGAGATTAAAAAAATTTTCATGCTATTGTTTTTGCTTTTTTTTTTTTTTTTTTTTGCGGTACGCGGGCCTCTCACTGTTGTGGCCTCTCCCGTTGCGGAGCACAGGCTCCGGACGCGCAGGCTCAGCGGCCATGGCTCACGGGCCCAGCCACTCCGCGGCATGTGGGATCGTCCCAGACCGGGGCACGAACCCGTGTCCCCTGCATCGGCAGGCGGACTCTCAACCACTGTGCCACCAGGGGAGCCCCTCATGCTATTGTTGAGGAAAAAATTTGGGAGAGTGGACTAATGGAATGAGTATCTAATGGTACATGAGTATTGCCCAAAAAGGAAATGTGATAAACTGATATTAATCAAAATGATTGTTTCCTTCAGGGATCTTAACTTGCCCCTTCCCTGTTCAACACATTTGTTAAAGGCTGCTGTTATGTCAGTTGGGCTGCAGCCAACTAGTACACATGAGGTTCCCAATACTCAGGAAACGCCAATCTTCATTATGGCATGACTATTCCAGAATAAGATTCTAATATTGGACTCTGATGCCAAATTTTAGGGTGTTTTACCCCACAATATATCTAGACCTTTTTGTCTCTGATAGTGGATAGAAAGTAAAACGATGCTGTTTGAGATATAATTGAAATAACTGAGGATGTTTAGACTGGAGAACTAAAGTAGGCAAAAACTATCTTATGATATATGTAAAGAGCTTCCATATCGGAGACTATTAAACTATAAAATATGTCTTTCTTGGAATAAATTAAGACTGAATACGGGATATAGATAACTTATTTGCTGTTTAATGTAAGAAAAAAACCCATCTTTTTAATGTTTGTAGACTTTTCTAACTAGAATAAGCTTCCTTATTTAGGAAATGACTTTCTCGTCATGTGAGATGTTCCAGCTCAGCTTAGAGGATGACTTTTCGCAGTGGTTGGTCATAAGATTCATATGGGGTTAATTGAATAATATCCAAGGATTTTGAAACTCTGATGTTTCCCCCTCCCCACCATGAACCTATAGAGGATATTCATTAAATTGCTATAAAAGGTAGGTGAAGGTATTGATATTTAATTATCTTTATTTTACTATGAGCTTATAAGCATAATTGAGAAAACTGGAGGAAAAAGGAAGATAAAAAGTAGCTATGTGACATTAATGCAACATTTTATTTTTTATAATATACAAAGACATTTCTTTATTCTTTCTTATATTTTATTTAGTTCCCTTTAAGAACACAGTCTTCTTTAAAAACTGTGTTATAGAGAAAGAAACATGTCACCTATTCATCTCTTTATGCGGATCAATGCTTTTTTTCTCAGTCTTACATTTTAACACTTGGCTTTGCCCTATTAAATTCCCCTTTCACTTTAGGAAATGTAGCCTGAATTGGTAACTCACACCTGGGCAATCCTCATTCCATGCTACCGCAGCCCACTCTTTTCTTTAAAGACAAAATTTGAAGAAGTCTTGTAAATATCTGCAGGGTTTTCCCAATCTCTAATGGCATCCCACCCTTGAAATAATTTTTATCTCTTCCAGTCACCACAGCTTATCTAAAAGATTGTGATTATGCAAACCCTTTATTACTCACATTAAAAAAAATTAAACAAAAACAGTAGTTTCCTGGACAGTCCTTAAGCTGATAAGGTGCTATTTGTCTTTCTCATATATCTTATTCTTGATCATAACAGCCTGTAAAAACATACCGTCCTCCAAGATGACTAGATTCTCCCCTTTTTCTGTGGGACCACATATAGGAAGGAATCAGCAAAGTTTGATGAAATGATCCTGAAACTTACCTGGAGGAATGGAGACATCTGGTTCCTGTTTTATAGGGACACTGAAGTGAAATCTACTGTATATAATCAATGAGGACAAGACTGTCACAGTTCAGCAATGAGTAGACCTCAGAGAATCCACACTGATAAAAGTATTGTAAAGGCCCATTTAGTTCAAAAAGAACCGTAACATTAGCATCAACAAACATTGATATGGTCCATTACAGTTTATAAAAAGCTCTAAATGCATGAAGTAATGTTATTTTCAGAACCACTCTGAAATTCTGCATAATATATAAACAATTTCTGGATGGGAAACAGGATCAGAGAGTGGCAGTATTCCGCCTAAAGTCACACAGCTGCAAACTTGGGGCAGAAAACCACATCACTTAATACGAGATCACGTTTTCTCTTTTATGTTCAATGCCAAATTCCCCCCTCCACCTTCCATCTGATGCTGATTTTTCCAACACCTGGACTCCCAGACTGTGTTTGACTGGCTCCAATGATGAGGAACCTCACTACCTCCTAGGACTTCCCTGTCCTTTTATTTTCATTTTCTTTTTTTTTTTCTTTACAGCTTTAACTTTTATTTTCTTTATGAATTTTATTATAGTGAGATTTTTTATGGTTGTGAGATAGATATATATATATATATATATATATGGTTTATTATTTACAGATAAGTCCCCCTCTTTCATTTGACTCTCACTGTTCATATTATTCACTGGTTTCCCTAAATCACCTTCTGTGTACCAAATTGTCACCTTCTGCATAGTGCTGAAGTCCCATCTCCTGCAGTTCAGTGAAGTTTGTCAGTCAACACTGTCACTGGGAAAATGGCTCACCCTTGATAAAGCAGGAGTGTTTGCTATTTCCTTTTCAGCAACCAATCATCTTAGCTTTGGTAAATTTTATGTAGTATTGATTAGAGAGCAAACATAAACTCTCTGCAGTCTTTTTCCTTTGCCTGATTTTAATGGGACTGCTTTTAATATTCTGTCATTAAAGTTATTTTTGTTACTTAAGAAAGTTTTTTTTTTAATCATGATAAAGAATTCTTTCTGTTTTTTAATTGAAGTATAGTTAATATACAATATATTAGGTTCAGGTGTACAATATAGTGATTAATATATTTATAGATTATACTCAATTTAAAGTTTGTTATTATGAAATATTAGCTATTATTATCCATTCTTTGCTAGAAATTATGTAAAATAATGCATTTTTGTGTCCTCAAATGATAATGTACTTCTTTTTTTAATGCTAAACCATCCTTTTATTTTTGGTGATAAATACTTTTTGCATCAAAGTTTATATGTTATTTTTAAAATTTTTGTTATTACCTATAATATATTTTAATTTCAAGTTTATACTAGCTTCATTAGATAAGTTGACAAGCTTTCCACCTTTTTCTTACTCTAGGACAATTTAATTATCTAAATTATCTAAACAGAACAACATCTGTTTCTTGAAAATTTGAATTAGGTCACTTGTTAAGGTCGTTGGGCTAAGGCAGCATTTTTGGAGATAAATGTTTAGAGAAATTGAGAATTTTTTTCTCAGTTTCTTTCTAGGTTTTGTACTTTTTAAAGCAGTTTTGTGATTTGTACTTTTGTACCTAAATAAAAGTTTCATGGTAATAGTATTTATTATCACAGAGCTGTAAAAAGGTCTGCTAGCATTTTTGATCTCTTTGCCTCTCTTTTATGTGCTTTCCATGCCTCTAATGTTGCACTTTCTCACTCTTCATTAAACTGTTGATTCTTCTATTTTCTTTCTTTTTTTGTAGTCTAGTTCATTATTTTTCTGCTACCTTCATCTTTCCTCATTGTTTCCTTCAGTCTTCTTTATTGTTATTTTTGTTAACCTTTCAGTTAAATGAGATAATTCAGCATTATGGAATTTGTATATTGAGATATTCTAAATGTGAGAACAATATGAAATAGTATTATGTAAACTCAGATAATCATGGCAAGAGAAGAGAATGAGAGAGACAGACAGACAGACAGACAGAGACCAGTATAGCATTGCCGCTTCCTTATTGGTTACTTTTCCTCTCCTTTTCTTCTTGAATTAAAAATGGTTTCTTGTGATCAGTTAGTTACTTTGTATGCCAAGAATAGCGTGTAATTCCATGGTATTCAACCTATGTGCCTTAATAAAATTCTGGACTATATAGTGGGTGCTATTCTCACATTGCTTGTCATCTTCCCCCAATCCCCAAAGGTACACTCATTATTCTGCAGGGTCCCTATAACAGGATTTCTTCTTATTCTGGAAAATAGAAAAATGAGGCAGTATGGCAAAGCACTTATGAGTACTAGTTCTAGAATTATGTTCACTGGCTCTGAATCCTGTTTTTCCCACTTGCTACTTACATGACCTTTGACAAGTTATTCAAATTCAGCTTCCGTATTTGTAAACTGGCAAGATTAGAGGCATCTCTTTCATAGGTTGTTGGTATGAAAATGCATCAAAAGTATCTATTGGCATCCTCAGCACATTGTCATTCTGTCATTTTTGATTCACAGTTGTCTATTTATACAATTTTAAAATTGATTTGTTAAGCTTTCTGATTGCCTGACTTCTTATCTATTTGATAAGAAGTCAGGCAAATAGATAAGCTTTGATAATTTTATGGTAAAAAAAGAAATTGATTTTGTGTTTTTGAAGCCAGCATTTCCTTCCATACTTAGAAAGAAAAAAAATGCCTGAAGTTTCTATTCTGTAAAACACTCACTGGGAGAATGATCAGGCACAGTTACTCACACTCAGTTAACAAATGTTCAAAATGAATTGACACTTTTTGTGTTTCCTGTTACTATACCATCTATCACTGCTAGACCTGCAGTATTCCACCTTCCCCTCAAATCAGCCTGATGACTGCAAAGAAAAAAATAAAGAGAGGGCCTGATGAGTCTGTTCTTCTAACGAAGAGAAAATGGCAATGCTCTAAACCCTGAAGACTTTGTAATTAGCCCCAAGATAGGCAAATTATGTAGCCGGATGAGTAACTATTGTTAAACAGAAAGTGAATCTATAATTACAGCACAGTAATACTCTGATAAAATACCTTACTTCTCAAGTATCTGTAAGTTTATAATTTCATTTTAACCTCATAACAACTCTGCCTGGTGGAAAGAGAAACATTTTACACACTGGTGCAAATGGATAGTGAGTTTAATGGGAACAATGGCACATCCCGGACTGGATAGTGATACACCCAGACTTTAAATCCAAGCTTCCTGGAGGAAAGAGGCAGCGGGTAAAACCACTGATTAGTAAAGGGGAGATTCATTCATTTTATCCAGTTTTTAAATATCTATGGAGTTATGATAACTGACTATAATACGTTCTGAATTGAAGAATAAGTTTTTGATTTTGTCTTTACATGTAGCTCATTGCCTTATCACATTTCTGTTGAATTTTCTTCTATATAATATACAGTATATATTTTTATCAACTCATGATAAAGCATTGTAGTAGTCTAATATAAAATTGTTTTCAGAGCCTTCAAAATATTATAAACATTAGGAGTCACCCTTCATTTTCTGCTGCAGTTATAATAGGGAAACATAGGTGTAGCTTATTTGTTGGGGTTTTTTTGGCAAGCAACAGAAAGCTTCTGTGACCACTGCATTCAGTGTTTTCCGTCATATAGAAGATGTATTAAAAGAGAAGAGATCATTCATTACCAATTATCTACTTGATTAATTAAATTACTAGGTACCTGTTGGTTACAACAGGCTAAGTTAAATATAAACATTATTACTGTTATTACTATTATTATTATTTAGCTTACAATATTTGAAATCCTTATAATTGAGGTGCCTTAATGGCTGTTTATATTTCTGGAAGATATGATAGTACATCCACCAATATAATAGGAAGCTTAAATTCTTTCTTATGCAGGCAAAATGATATACCTGAATGATCCTAATTTAAGGTGTTGCAGGTGATTTTCTGTAAGAACTCATACATTTTTTGTAGCTTTCAATTTCATCAAATGGCATTTGAGTCATTATTAATATTTTATTACCATATCACTAATCATAATTATTTAATGATGTTTACTTTTAGCTTGAATATTGGTATAGATAACTTTGTACAATAAATTTGAACC
Source organism: Pseudorca crassidens (assembly GCF_039906515.1). NCBI lineage: Eukaryota > Metazoa > Chordata > Mammalia > Artiodactyla > Delphinidae > Pseudorca > Pseudorca crassidens. The sequence goes on along the minus strand of NC_090307.1, from coordinate 21,358,071 downwards.
CAAAGAGTTGTATGTAGATAAATTCTTTTTTTTAAATATTGGATAATTTAAATTTACTAGACTATCATGCTGTTTAACATATTTTTTAACATCTTTATTGGAGTATAATTGCTTTACAGTGTTTTGTTTGCTTCTGCTGTATAACAGTGAACCAGCTATATGTATACATACATCCCCATATCCCCTCCCTCTTGCATCTCCCTTCCACCCTCCTTATCCCACTCCTCTAGGTGGTCACACAGCACCGAGCTGATCTCCCTGTGCGATACAGCTACTTCCCACTAGCTATCCATTTTTCATTTGGTAGTGTATATATGTCTATGCCACTCTCTTACTTTGTCCCAGATTGCCCTTCCCCCTCTGCGTGTCCTCACCATTCGCTACGTCTGTGACTTTATTCCTGTCCTGCCCTTAGGTTCATCAGAACCATTTTTTTTTTTTAGATTCCATATAGATGTGTTAGCATACGGTATTTGTTTTTCCCTTTCTGACTTACTTCACTCTGTATGACACTCTCTAGGTCTGTCCACCTCACTACAAATAACCCAATTTTGTTTCTTTTTATGGCTGAGTAATATTCCATTGTATATATGTGCCACATCTTCTTTATCCATTCATCTGTTGATGGACACTTAGATTGCTTCCATGTCCTGGCTATTGTAAATAGAGCTTCAGTGAACATTGTGGTACATGACTCTTTTTGAAATATGGTTTTCTCTGGGTACATGCCCAGTAGTGGGATTGCTGGGTCATATGGTAGTTCTATTTTTAGTTTTTTAAGGAACCTCCATACTGTTCTCCATAGTGGTTGTATCAATTTCCATTCCTACCAACAGTGCAGGAGGGTTCCCTTTTCTCCACGGCCTCTCCAGCATTTATTGTTTGTAGATTTTTTTGATGATGGCCATTCTGAATGGCGTGAGGTATAACTCACTGTAGTTTTGATTTGCATTTCTCTAATGATTAGTGATGTTGAGCATCCTTTAATGTGTTTGTTAGCAATCTGTTTTTCTTCTTTGGAGAAATGTCTATTTAGGTCTTCTGCCCATTTTTGGATTGGGTCGTTTGTTTGTTTGATAATGATCTGCTTGTATATTTGGAGATTAATCCTTTGTCATTTACTTCATTTGCAAATATTTTCTCCCATTCTGAGGACTGTCTTTTAGTCTTGTTTATGGTTTCCTTTGCTGTGCAGAAGCTTTTAAGTTTAATTAGGTCCCCATTGGTTGATTTTTTGTTTTTCTTTCCATTTCTCTAGGAGGTGGGTTGAAAAGGATCTTGCTGTGATTTATGTCAAAGAGTGATATGCTTATGTTTTCCTCTAAGAGTTTTATAGTGTCTGGCCTTATATTTAGGTCTTTAATCCATTTTGAGTTTATTTTTGTGTATGGTGTTAGGGAGTGTTCTGATTTCCTTCTTTTTCATGTAGCTGTCCAGTTTTCCCAGCCTCACTTATTGAAGAGGCTGTCTTTTCTCTATTGTATATTCTTGCCTCCTTTATCAAAGATAAGGTGACCATATGTGCGTGGGTTTATCTCTGGGCTTTCTATCGTGTTCCATTGATCCCTATTTCTGTTTTTGTGCCATTACTATACTGTCTTGATTACTGTAGCTTTGTAGTATAGTCTGAAGTAGGGGAGCCTGATACCTCCAGCTCCATTTTTGTTTCTCAAGATTGCTTTGGCAATTCGGAGTCTTTTGTGTTTCCATACAGATTGTGCAAGTTTTTGTTCTAGTTCTGTGAAAAATGCCATTGGTAATTTGATAGGAATTGCACTGAATCTATAGATTGCTTTGGGTAGTATAGTAATTTTCACAATGTTGATTCTTCCAACCCAAGAACATGGTATATCTCTCCATCTGTTTGTATCATCTTTAATTTGTTTCATCAGTGTCTTACACTTTTCTGCATACAGGTCTTTTATCTCCTTAGGTAGGTTTATTCCTAGGTATTTTATTCTTTTTGTTGCAATGGTAAATGGGAGTGTTTCCTTAATTTCTCTTCTTGATTTTTCATCATTAGTGTATAGGAAAGCAAGAGATTTCTGTGCATTAATTTTGTATCCTGCTACTTTACCAAATTCATTGATTAGATCTAGTAGTTTTCTGGTAGCATCTTTAGGATTCTCTACGTATAGTATCATGTCACCTGCAAACAGTGACTGTTTTAGTTTTCTTTTCCAATTTGGATTCCGTTTATTTCTTTTTCTTCTCTGATCACTGTAACTAAAACTTCCAAAACTGTGTTGAATAAAGTGGTGAGAGTGGGCAACATTGTCTTGTTCCTGATCTTAGTGGAAATGGCTTCAGTTTTTCACTGTTGAGAACAATTTTGGCTATAGGTTTGTCATATGTGGCCTTTATTATGTTGAGATAAGTTCCCTCTATGCCTATTTTCTGGAGAGTTTTTATCATAAATGGGTGTTGAATTTTGTCAAAAGCTTTCTCTGCACCTATTGAGATGATCATATGGTTTTTATCCTTCAGTGTGTTAGTATGATGTATCACATTGATTGATTTGCGTATATTGAAGAATCCTTGCATTCGTGGGATAAAGCCCATTTGATCATGGTGTATGATCCTTTTAATGTGCTCTTGGATTCTGTTTGCTAGTATTTTGTTGAGGATTTTTGCATCTATGTTCATCAGTGATATTGGCCTGTAGTTTTCTTTTTTGGTGACATCTTTGTCTGGTTTTGGTATCAGGGTGATGGTGGCCTCGTAGAAGGAGTTTGGGAGTGTTCCTCCCTCTGCTATATTTTGGAAGAGTTTGAGAAGGATAGGTGTTAGCTCTTCTCTAAGTGTTGGATAGAATTCGCCTGTGAAGCCATCTGGTCCTCGGCTTTTGTTTGTTGGAAGATTTTTAGTCGCAGTTTCAATTTCAGTGCTTGTGATTGGTCTGTTCATATTTTCTATTTCTTCATGTTTCAGGCTCGGAAGTTTGTGCTTTTCTAAGAATTTGTCCATTTCTTGCAGGATGTCCATTTTATTGGCATAGAGTTGCTTGTAGTAATCTCTCATGATCCTTTGTATTTCTACAGTGTCAGTTGTTACTTCTCCTTTTTCATTTCTAATTCTGTTGATTTGAGTCTTCTCCTTTATTTTCTTGATGAGTCTGGCTAATGGTTTATCAATTTTGTTTATCTTCTCAAAGAACCAGCTTTTAGTTTTATCGATCTTTACTATCGTTTTGTCATTTCTTTTTCATTTATTTCTGATCTGATCTTTATGATTTCTTTCCTTCTGCTAACTTTGGGGGTTTTTTTTGGTTCTTCTTTCTCTAATTGCTTTAGGTGTAAGTTTAGGTTGTTTGTTTGAGGTTTTTGTTTTTTCTTGAGGTAGGATTCTATTGCTATAAATTTCCCTCTTAGAATTGCTTTTGCTGCATCCCATAGGTTTTGGGTCATCGTGTTTTCATTGTCATTTATTTCTAGGTAGTTTTTGATTTCGTCTTTGATATCTTCAGTGATCTCTTGGTTATTTAGTAGCGTATTGTTTTGTCTCCATGTATTTGTAATTTTTTACGGTTTTCCTGTAATTGTTATATAGTCTTATAGTGTTGTGGTTGGAAATGATCCTTGGTATGATTTCAGTTTTCTTAAATTTACCAAGACTTGATTTGTGACCCAAGATATGATCTACCCTGGAGAATGTTCCATGAGCACTTGGGAAGAAAGTGTATACTGTTGTTTTTGAATGGAATGTCCTATAAATATCAATTAAGTCCATCTTGTTTAATGTATCATTTAAAGCTTGTGTTTCCTTATTTATTTTCATTTTGGATGATCTGTGCATTCGTGAAAGTGGAGTGTTAAAGTCCCCTACTATTATTGTGTTACCCTTTATTTCCCTTGTTATGGCTGTTAGTATTTGCCTTATATATTGAGGTGCTCCTATGTTGGGTGCATAAATATTTGCAATTGTTTTATCTTCTTCTTGGATTTATCCCTCGATCATTATATAGTGTCCTTCTTTGTCTCTTGTGATAGTCTTTATTTTAAAGTCTATTTTGTCTGATATGAGAATTGCTATTCCAGCTTTGTTTTGATTTCCATTTGCATGGAATATCTCTTTCCATCACCTCACTTTCAGTGTGTATGTGTCCCTAGGTCTGAAGTGGGTCTCATAGGCAGCATATATGCAGGTCTTGGTTTTGTATCCATTCAGCCAATCTGTGTCTTTTGGTTAGAGCATTTAGTTCATTTACAATTAAGGTAATTATCAATATGTATGTTGCTATTACCATTTTCTTAATTGTTTGGGGTTTGTTTTTGTAGTTCTTCTCCTTCTCTTGTGTTTCCTGCCTAGAGAAGTTTCTTTAGCATTTGTTGTAAAGCTGGTTTGCTGGTGCTGAATTCTTTTAGCTTTTTCTTGTCTGTAAAGGTTTTACTTTCTCTGTTGAATCTGAATGAGATCTTTGCTGGGTAGAGTAATCTTCGTTGTAGATTTTTCCCTTTCATCACTTTAAATGTGTCTTGCCACTCCCTTCTGGCTTGCAGAGTTTCTGCTGAAAGATCATCTTAACCTTATGAAGATTCCCTTGTATGTTATTTGTTGCTTTTCCCTTGCTACTTTTAATATTTTTTTCTTTGTATTTAATTTTTGATAGTTTGATTAATATGTGTCTTGGCCTGTTTCTCCTTGGATTTATCCTGTGTGGGACTCTCTGAGCTTCCTGTTCTTGATTGACTATTTCCTTTCCTATGTTAGGGAAGTTTTCAACTATAATCTCTTCAAATATCTTCTCAACCCTTTCTTTTTCTCTTCTTCTTCTGTGACCCTTATAATTCAAATGTTGGTATGTTTAATGTTGTCCCAGAGGTCTCTAAGACTCTCCTCGATTCTTTTCACTCTTTTTTCTTTATTCTGCTCTGTGATAGTTATTTCCACTGTTTTATCTTCCAGGTTACTTATCCATTCTTCTGCCTCACATATTCTGCTTTTGATTCCTTCTAGAGAATTTTTAATTTCATTTTTTGTGTTGTTCATCTCTGTTTGCTCTTTAGTTCTTCTAGGTCCTTGTTAAACCTTTCTTGTATTTTCTCCATTCTATTTCCAAGATTTTGGATCATCTTTACTATCATTACTCTGGATTCTTTTTCAGGTAGACTGCCTATTTCCTCCTCATTTGCTTGGTCTGGTAGGTTTTTACTTTGCTCCTTCATCTGCTGTGTATTTCTGTCTTCTCATTTTTTTTTAACTTACTGTGTTTGGGTCTCCTTTTCGCAGGCTGCAAGTTCGTAGTTCCCGTTGTTTTTGGTGTCTGCCCCCAGTGGGTGGTGTTGGTTCAGTGGTTTATGTGGGTTTCCTGGTGGAAGGGACTGGTACCTGTGTTCTGGTGGGTGGGGCTGGATCTTGTCTTTCTGGTGGGCAGGACTGTGTCCAGTGGTGTGTTTTGGGGTGTCTGTGAACTTAGTATGATTTTAGACATCCTCTCTGCTAGTAGGTGGCATTGTGTTCCTGTCTTGCTAGTTTTTTGGCGTGGTAAGTCCAGCCCTGGAGCCTGCTGGCTCTTTGGTGGAGCTGGGTCTTAGCATTGAGACAGAGATCTCTGCGGGAGCTTTCCCCGATTGATATTATGTGGGGCCGGGAGGTTTCTGGTGGATCAATGTCCTGAACTTGGCTCTCCCACCTCAGAGGCTCAGGCTTGCCACCAGGCCAGAGCACCAAGACGGTGTCAGCCACACGGCCCATCTAGGTGGCGGCAGCTCCCTGGCCCCACTGGCTGTGCCACCCTGCCTGCTGCTTCCCCAGGAAGATGCAGCCACCAGGTTCGCTTCCTGCTCAGCTTCCTGTGACTCGGTCCCTCCTCCTCCCTGGCTGAGGGGGTCAGTGGGCGCCGTGGCTTCCGGGCTTGGCTGGTGGGATGGGGGCAGCAGCAGCACCACCACGTGGCCGCCTGTTTAACATATTTATGCTATGAGTCTTTCCACAAAATAAAGACACATTTTATCATTTTGGCAGACACAAGTTTTCATATGTAATATTTGCATTAAGCGAGATGTAGCTGTATATTCTCGATTGTTCCTCAGTCACCCTTATTTGGAATGCTTATTTGGACTGAGTTCTCAGGATTTTCAAAATCGATCTTCTCTTTTCCTCCATACCTTATTGTTCATGAAAACATTTAACCATTTTCCTCCATGAACCCAGAAATACCGTTGCCATAAACCTGCCAATTTTTCTAACCATAATAAGAAAACAATTATAGTTCTCATCTCACAGGTACTTAGATTCTACGTGGCATATAAATACCATACATTATGCATTTAAAATCATTATGTGTGTACTGTGTGCAAAGCTTAATCACAGGTTTACAAAAATGCGCCTTTCTTTTTTGTATCTGATCTTAATTATTCTTTTGAGATTGGCTTTATTTTACTGTGGATGGAAACCTAATCTCTATTAATCTGGTAGGAAAATAGAAAAAGCTTTATATACTGTCAGGGCCAGGAGTAGAAAGCTGGGATAGTCATCTGGGTGATAAAATCTCTGTATTCCAACATTCATGGATACCTCCTCATTTCTAGCTGGTTCTCTAGCTGTGATCTCTAAAAGCAGCTGTGGCATTATCCTTCTTTGATATCTTAATGGCCTCTGCAGGTCTAGTGACCATCTCGCCTTGAACAGCGTGGACAAGGATCTAAGATAGCATTGCTTGCCCTCCAATTCTGTGTTCTTCCCACCCCAGTGGAGAATCATTATCCAGTCGTTGTCATGGTGGTGGGGGGCGGGGCTGGACTCGTCATATTGGTTTTATTTTCTTTTCCTCTTTCCAAAGTCCCTTGAGTTTCTGCACTTCCCTGTCGGAACTACAAAGCCTTTTCTTTGCTTTTGTGATGAAACATTCCGTTTTTAAGGTAATGAGTGTTTCTCTCTCTAGTAGCCAAACTCAGAAATGATCAAGGGGTAACGGAAAAAAAAAACAGTTAATGTTTCAGAATATCATCTTTCTGCACTTGCATTATAACTCCCTGGACTTTTATGAATGTTTTGCATTGTGCTGTTGGGTAACTTCAGCTGGAATGTTTGATCTGGTGTTGGTATTTTAGAATTCAGAATTTGAGAATTTTACACGGCGTGTTCTCTGAGAAAACATTTCAAGAATATAGTTTATATTGTGTTCTCTCTTGTTTCTACCACTTAAACAGGCATACAGCATACTCAGAAACCCAAAATTTCACTGTACATTCCAGAACAACATTTAAAACTCAAATGCAATGACATATGAAATAATTCAGTCAAACCTTGCCCGATGTCACTAAAGATATTCAACTACATTTTGGGGTGGGAAGTTAGGATGATTGGGTGTGAAGAATGTGGTCTGTAGGCAGGTGGTAATTTCCCTTTGAAGGTAGAAGGTCGGTAGCATGAAAGGAACAATGTCCCGTGAATGGAAGACCAATGTTGAGCAGGCCACACAAGAGATGCTCATCTCCATGGAAATGCCTGCATACCAAGACGGCCTTAGAGGAGGTGCAGCTTCAGGTCCTCTAGGAGAAAAAACACAGGGGAATCAACATTTTGTAAAATTTTTTAGTATGTAGATATTTGGGGACATCTGACCATTTCCATTTTCTCTTATTTTTCTCTTTTCTTCTGTCAGCTTTTCTTCCCCTCTTGCCTCCTTTCTTTTTGTCTCCCTCAATTCCAGTCTCCAACTTTTTTACAATTCTACTTCTCCCTTTCCTGTGCACTCCTCCGCCTATAGCTTTGACCCATGGCAACAGCAGATATTATTTTTCCATTCTAATCTCCTATGGAAATCTGGCCAAGGTGACATCAAGCATTATAAAGTGAAGGATCATTGGCTTCATATGAGAGAGTAAGGCGGTATTTGAGTTGATTGAAGGCACTTTAGCATTAGCAAATGGAAGTCAGAACAGTGATCTACTTAGGAATACTGATAAAGTCATGTGACGCTACAGTTAAAGGTAATCTCCTAATAACGGTCAGTAAGGCAAATGGACATTTGTATCACAGCCCAGGTAGCCAATCTGAACTACACTGTTTGTCCAAGTTAATATCATCATAGGTATGCAGTGCTCATGTTGCCATGCAGGTGAGTTCAGCTCAGACAAATTATGCTGTCAGTGGTCATTGGAAGTGCTATTATCAAAATCAGAATGTGCCTTAGGTACCATTAACGGCAGCACTCTTATGGGTTTTTTTATTATTTGTTTTCTCAACTTTAAAATTTACATTATTTTTATTAAAATTAGTTTTGCATTAAAAATATATTTAATAACCACATTTTTCTCTTAGTCATTAATAATGCCTCTGTCCCCCAACAAAGTATTTTTGGCTCTTTTCCCACTTAATTACTAAAAGTGGAAAATATCATACACAGCTTTTCCACTGCATAAAATTATGCTATGTATGCATAATATTCAGAGACCTTTGCTAGGAGCAATGTAGTTATACTATTATCAGTCATGTTAGGTAGTAGTTAAAACTCAAAATCCTTAAATGATTATTCCAATTTAGGCTGACTTAAATCTTCCGTAACTTCTTAGCCTAATAATTATTTTCTTAATCATCTGTAAATTTGATTTTCAACCATTTCTCATTTCAGTTTATTATGAAAACTCCTAACAAAGACAATAGTCTCAATATTAAACAACAGAAAATAATTCCATTGGAATTTTAATAACATCCAAATATACCTAAAGACCCACTGCACCTAAACTACTACTAGTAGCTTATGATCAAAACAATTACTACACTGCAATTAAATCCAAAAATGATTTTCATTATACAACCTTATATTCAGCCATGTAGTGTAGAATTTTGGGAACTGGAAAAAAATTACATATCCTGAAAGGAATTTCAGAGGTTTTGTTTGTTTGTTTCTTTGATTGTTTGTTTCTCTTCCACTTGGTTATAACGATTAAGTACTAGGAGGGGAAATACGTATAAGCCATAGTTTTTGTCTGTTTCAATTAATTCATAAAGCAATAAACTAAAATTCTCCCAAATGTGGATTTTTAAATAGATGTAAATAAATAGAATAAATTAACACTTGGTTGAAAAAGGAAATGCAGATATGTGGGGGGTGAAAATATCCCTCTGTAGGGTAAGAATAACTTAAAATTAGCCTCTATTGATGCTTCATCATAAAACTCATCTGTTCCTAAGATACTGAAACTTGCTTTAATTTAGTACAGTGGAACAAAATAAATATGTATTATTTGTCTCTCATATGTAAATCATTTTGCTGAGACTTTTTCTGTGTGCATTTATGGTAGAAATAATCATTGAGCACAGTCTATCATACCTCCTTCGTGAACCTAAAACAACTTGGAAATGCCTGATTTGTAGCCTTTCCCATACACTATGGAAATTATCTACTTCTATATCAATTACTGTCACTAAATTGGTGATAACTTGAAGGCTGGCACTATGTCTGTGTCTTCTTTGTGTAGCTATCTTTGTGTAGCTACATAAACTCAGAGGTACAACGAATATCACATTCCTTTATTTTTCTCAATTTAACTTCAAAACCCCCCTCTCCTGTTAAATTGAGGGGCTGTTCAATCTATGGCATTATTAGGGCTCCTCCGCTTCTCCAGGGTTTCCTCAACAGTCCCCAGGGGCTTGGTAGGGCAAGACGTTTGGAGAGAGTCCGTTTATCTGATCCATTCTGATCACTGTTGTCTTTATCTAGCTTGCCTAGACGCTTACAGGTGAGTAGCTTCCTTGATTTTATGCTAAATTTGAGTACTGGGAAATTTTCTGAAGTTGGGAACCTTGGACTCTAGAATCCAGCCTACACAGATATTTCATTCATCAATTAACTTCTCAGATTCTGCCATCTTCCCAGAACAGAGAGGGACACTTTCTGGTATTGGTGGGATCTTAAATCATTTTCCTAGATTGGCCCATGCCACCCTCTAAAACTCCCTTTTATTCCTCAATGCTATTTAAATATACAATCCACTTGTAGGTTTTAAAATAAAAGGAGGTGGTCTTCGGAAAACTTAAACTTTTGGTCAATAACTGTGCCTCATCTGCATCCCCAGTAAAGCAGGGAATACAAAGTCTTGGCTATTTTTCTAGAAGAAGAGAGACAAAAATACAGGAGGAATAAGCACATACTGGCATCTCAATATATGTTCTAACCATATTAATAAATATAGTAGAAAGAAGATTCTTCTACATGATAGATACTCATTAAAGAGTGTTGCATGGCTGAATAAATAAATGGGACTCTTTTTGATGTAAAGAACAAGGGCTCGTCTGTTTCTATTTCCATTTTACTATTGTATCTGACAGTCAAGATTAATATTATGCACATAGGAAGCATTCTACTTTGAGCTGGAAATATTATTCTCTATAATTATATCAAAATTTAGCTCTTCTTGGACCTATTGCTATGGGTCCCTCCCCTATCTTGGTAATAGCCAGAGGCTATGTTATAATCATTGCCCTCAAAATAATATATGCATATTTTTTCTAGATGAAGTTTAGTGGATGCCACACTCTAACTCAAAGGGAAGATGTTCCTGATGGGAAGTGTAGACCCTATAGTAGTAAAAGAAATATTTTGTAACAGAGCACAGTGTTACTGTTCCATTCCATCACTTCACTGTGGGCAACCAGAGCAACTCTTTTGAAACACATTCCCAGGAAACTGAAATACATTATCAGCACACTAGAAATCAGGTTGACCTGGATTGTACCTATCACCTGTTGACCAGTGGTCACACACCCACAAGTGGGGCTGTGTGACCAGTGTATTGGATCATGGGTCTCTCTTGAAATTCTTTTCTGACATGTGATCACTTAGAATATTGATAAAATTCTTTCCTGGACCAGATATACTGTGACCTTAATTTTTGTGTGTGGAAATTAGGTAATATTATCTTTCCCAATTTTTTATAATTAAAAGTAACTTTGTTCACTCTGAAATGTCATTATTTGGGAAATTAGAAGTATATTTCCCAATTATCATTATTTGGGAAATTGCTAAAAGTGCAGATCTCTGGAGTATGAAAGATGAGTTTGCAATTCTCTCATGTTATAAGACTGATAACTGGTTTGGATCATATAGACTTTGATATGTATCCATAGACTCCAAAATTTGGTTTATTCAAATTTTGACTAAATAATAAAGTTTGAGTTGAGAAAGAAAAATGAAGGTTAACAGAATAATTAAATTAAAACAGATTTTCAAGGAAAAATAAGACAAAATACATATAATGTTAGGATTTGCCAAAATTTTACCTTCTAGATATCAAACTAAAATTATTTTTAAAGAATTTGACTTTTTCAGTAGGTTAAAGTATTCTGAAGATATTTTCCTGGGAAGAGCTCCAAAAGGGTCTAATAACTTACTCTTCAGATTATGTATTTTTACTTATATTGAACCTTTTAAATCAGTATATAGGTGTGTGTGTGTGTGTGTGCGCGCGTGTCGGGGGGGATGGTGTATGTGTATGCAGGTTTAACTAATTTTAATTTTCAGTTAAGCTGTTTTTCAAAAAGGACAATTCACTGTTCTTTGTGGAGCAGCTTTGAGAATATAAGAATGTGATATTCTAGTAAATACACAATCTGTCAAACTGTTATTTTGAGAAATATGCATGTGTCGCTCTGGAGGTCCGTCTCAGACTTTCCTCTTGTTTGGATGCCACAAGAAAATGTTATCAAATAAATGATACAAAACACACTTTCATCTTTTAGAATCTTTTTTTTTCTATGCTACAAAGAATTAGAATCACCCAAAATTAAAAATAATAATAAAATAAAAGGAAGTCTAGTAGAACCAGAGAAAGAGAGAAACAAAGAGAATTGCATATGATTTTTCCTGTATAGATTCCTTTTCAGGAGGAGTAGAACTAAAGGAAAACATATTAGAAGTCCTTTTACTTGAAGGAAAGATAATTTCCTGGCAAATAGTTGGACCAAGCGTATATTTTTCCCATTTGATTTCCCTGTTGTCAGTTCTTTGGATGTGATACAGGCACTTATTGATCTCACCGTTCTCTCATGATACATGGCGTTATTTGTGTTTTGGGTTTTTTTTTTTAATTTTTCTTTATTTATATTTGGCTGCTTTGGGTCTGCGTTGCTGCACAGGCTTTTCTGTAGTTGCGGCGAGCGGGGGGCTGCTCTTCATTGCGGTGCACGGGCTTCTCACTGTGGTGGCCTCTCTTTGTTGTGGAGCACGGGCTCTAGGCGCACGGGCATCAGTAGTTGCGGCACGCGGGCTCAATAGTTGTGGCACACAGGCTTAGTTGCTCCGCGGCATGTGGGATCTTCCTGGACCACAGCTCGAGCCCGTGTCCCCTGCATTGGCAGGCGATTCTTAACCACTGTGCCACCAAGGAAGGCCCGTTATCGTGTTTTGAGAATCATATTTTGTATGCATGGCATGAATCCATTTTGAAGAAAAGTTTAATTTATCAGTGCAACGTCTTTGATAGAAAATGTTTCTAAGAGTTAGGAGTCTATGGTTCTATACGTTGTTTCCGTGGGGTTACCACTTACCATCCTGTTTTATATTGGAGGAATCAGGGAAATGTCAAGCTCCACGTTTAATGCTTTTGCATTCACATGGAAACATAGCTCACGGTAAACCCCTGGGGATAAAGATCTAGTGTTCCATGGGCCATTATGAGAGCTTCAGGGTACAGAGTGCAAAGAACATATAGGCATTTTTTTTTTTCTGAGCAGAACTTTGAGCATTGAAGCTCACTGCTGGGGAAAGAAGTTAATAATAAAGAGGAAAACTTGCAGTTCAAGTCAGACTTGAGGTGGAAATAGCGACTTCCCCAGAAATCTCCCTCTGGCTCTAAGTCTGACTTTTCTTGGCAACCCACATAAAATCTTTAAAAAAATTTAATGACATACCCAGTTCTTCACATATGGTCTTTTAATGAGTTGAGGATTCTCTGCTTTAGTGTGCCTTTCATACCCGTTAAAAAGAGTTCAAGTCTCTATGAAAGGTAGAACTCATTCTGTGGCAAGTAACTGAAGACTCCCAAACTGACTTAACACAAAAGGGAATACAGTGGCTCATAGAAATGAAAAGTTTCTGGGTGGGGAAGGCTTCAAGTACAGCATGATGAAGAAACTCAACTGGCAAACCCAATCCCAGGTAAACCTAATTTTTACCCACATTACACTTGAATTCTGAAGCCAAACATAAGTGGAGAAAAACACAGGATCTTGCTGACAGGTCTCTCAATTATAATGACTGCTAGCTTCAAGTGGTCCTTAATGTTGGTTGGTGTGATCCAGCCATGTTTCTCTACTCCATTTGATCTCCCACGAGCCTGTAAGACTATTTTACAATGTTTTCCTTTCTCCTCATCCATCCACTCCCTCTTCCCCACCTCAGTCTCCGTTGATGATGTTGTTTTCCATTTCACTGAGAAAATGGCAGGTATCAGAAGAGAACATTCATCTGTTCTGTATTTATCAGACCACTGTGTGTGCCCGACCAACTCTTGCTTTCCTTCTGTATGACCTGACCTAAAACTAGCCCCTCTATCCCTGCACTGTCTCCATCGCTTCTTGGGTACCTATGGGCATTGCTTCAGCATTTGTCCTCTCTCTTTCCTAGAGCATCTGTTTTCCTTCTCTGCTAGATCATTGCCAACCAATATACAAATATGATATAATTTTCTCTATCTTAAAGAAAATGAACTTTGTGAATGTACATTGCCTTCAGGCATGACCTCATTTGTCTGCTTTTTTTGTGTTGTTTTGTTTTTCTGTTATTTTCACTGCAAAACTTCTGTAAAATGTTGACTTATATACAGTGTGTCTCCACTTCCTCCTCTAACAGACTATCAAAACTTTCCTTCCCGAGGCCGCCTCCTTTGTGGTTATTTTTCAGGCCTTAATTTACTCAGCTTATTAATAATATTTGACATGGGTGACATACTTTCCTTCTTAAAACCCAATCTTCATTTCTCTTCTGGGACAGCTCCCTGGTTACTCCTTTTCAATCTCATTTACTGGTTTCAGCTCATCTCCCTGATGCCAAATGTTGAATTTACCCAGCTCTGAGTTTTCACTCCTCTTCTTTAATGACCTGGGTGATATCCAAGACATACTATTTATGTATTGATAGCTTTCAAATTGTGTGTTTTTTTTTTTCCATCCCAGAACTCTTCCCTAAGCTTTAGACTCATACAGACTCTCCTTAGATGTCTGGTATCTAACCCTAACCACGCTAACCCTAACATGTTATACTTAAAATGATAACCAAATTTCTCATCTCTTCCCACAGCTTCCCTGCCCCATCATATCTCTCTAGAAAAGTTTCCCATCTCAGTATAGAGCAGATGCACCATTCCAGTTGTACAGGCCAAAAAAGCCATGGGGTCACATGCAACATCTCCTCCCTGCTCCCCCAAAACTCACCTCTGGTCTATCTACAAATCCTGTTGGCTCTAACTTCAAAACACAGTCAAAGATGGTTGGAATCTAAAACCCCACTGCCACTGTGCCACCCTGACGCAAGCTACAACTGTCACCTGGCTGTTGCAGGAGCCTCCTAACTGACCTACTTATTTTCATCCTTGTTCCTCTACAGTCTGTTCTTAATTCAGAAACCAGAGTCCTGATAAACCTAAGATCTGCTGGGTTACTTCTCTGCTCAAACCTCTTTAAGGCTTTCCTCAGTCCATCATAGTGGAAGCCGGAATAGTCAAGGAGACCTAAGATCTGGCCTCTTTGAGCTCATCTCTTCTTCCTCCCCTTGCTTGTGCTGCTCCAGCCTTGTAAGGCCACCTTTGCTCTTCCTTGGACCTTTCAAGCACACTCCTCCCTGCAGCTTTGCTGTTCCCTCTGCCTCAAGTATTCTTATGCCCCAAATACTCCCTTCCTACTCAACTAGCTCATTCTTCCCACACTCCCAAAGGACTCTTCCAACTCCCTTTTGTCCTTTACATACCTTTTTTTTTTTTCTTTTTTTTGGGTAACACTTACCATCACTCATTTTCAATCTTACTAAACTAGAATGCAAGCTTGCTGAGCACAGAACTTGGTTTTCTACACTAGTTTTGTTTTCTAGTGTATCTCCAGTGCCTAAAACGGTGCTAACAGCAAAGTTTTAAGACAACAATTTTAGGTCTGGTCTAAAGAATCTTGATTTCACTATCTGCAGTATTATCTGGTCAAAAAATGGATACATTTAGACTCTCTAATGTTATGTGGAAAATGGAATCAAGTTTATTTTATAATTAAAAAATAGTATAATTGTAGTTTGGGGGAATATCAAAAGCCCAATATTCATCTCTCAGGTATGTTTATACTCTTGCTTAAAGAGGAGTATTATTCCAATGTAGGGAAAACTGGAAACAACGAAAGTGAACAACAGTGGGGTCGCCTCCATTCTTTGGTACATTTGTATAATGGGGTACTAGGCAGCTTTTACAGACTGTGCTATAATGTTTAGTGGCTTCATATTCATCCATAATTGATTTAAGTAATCCAGTCATTCTAATGTATAGTTGATACTTTGTATGCAATAGTAACGGACATCCCTATACACACATTTTTTGGCATTTGCGCGATCATTCCCATGGTATTAATTCCTAGTGTTTTTGCTCAAATTAGATTCAGGTTTTTAAAAACTATATTATTAGTCAGAACTTTTTTCCTGTGATTTTTTTTGGGGGGTAGGATTTAGCAATTCTTTACTTAGAGAACTTAGTATTTTACTGTTACAAATGGTACACTGTTACAAATGGAACACTCATGTTGACAAATCATTGTCTCCAACTGTGCTTATTTCCATAGGTTACATTCGTAGATGCTGAATTACTTAATAAAAGAGAAAACACATATCTCAAGTCCTAACATGGTCACTTTATACATCTTACAAAATTGCCTTATAAGAAAAGAATTTCAATTTATCTTTCCTCAGAATTGTATAATGGTGTTTGTTTCATTTCAACTTTACAAAAAAAAATGTTATCTTTACAAAAAATGTTTTTAAGAAGGTCTTATAGCTTCCAAAAATCTTTACCCAAATTGGTTAGGATATGCACCTACACAATTTCTAGTATAGTTCGTTCTGCTATAATGCTTGTTTTGAAAATGTGAACTTGTTGCAAGGTAATCAATATATTAGGGAACAATTAGAGTATAATGCACGTTTTGCATTTTCTATATGTGATTTTATCTGCAAGAAATAATAGGTGACTAGAGAAAACTGTGCCCAGCTGAGCCAAACCAGGCAGGAATCCAGAGCTCAGACATCTACTAGCTACCCTAGTTTACCACATGTGTTTATGAGCCTCACCTATCCATAGCTGATCTTACAACTTTTTGTCCAATTTCAGGTAACTTTCCCTTTACCACTTCACTATAACATGGTCATTTTTTAGGAACACGTATGTCTCATTATAGCAAAACTGTGTATGAATTCAACATACATCAAAGGTATGTCTACACAGGTGTTATTTGTGTTTGTTTGTTAATAGCCTACAGAAGTAATATTCTATTTTAGAGGCTTTCTGAATCACTGGTAAAGGCACTGGTGGATCTGTTATTAAGTATGTGTCCCTAGCCCCCCTATCTGCTCCTTAACTGTGTGTGGAGAAGGCAAACTTGAGACAGCAGAAATTGAAATGGAAAAGGAAGTGTTCAGAACATTTGGTGTAAGCAATATTGGAACTGAATATTTCTGTTTGAAAAATATGCTGTAGAGTCTGGGAGATGAGTTCTTTCAAGTATTGCTTCCCATCTTGGGTACACTTGAATCCTTTAGCTTTTCAGAAAGAAAGTTTAGTCCAAACTTGATACGCATTTTCAAGGAGGATTTTTCAAGCAAACAGTAGAGCAGGGTCCTTATCAATCCTTCAAGACTCAGGAAACATTTGGTTATTTTTTTCATCAGTTTCAAACAGGAGAGCTGACATTCTGTTTAGACAGAGTAAATGATTTGGGGGACATTAGAAAAGACCCCTTACTCAAAGAAGCATTGCCAACTCAACCAATGATGCCTAAGTTGTTCTGTGCTACAGTAAGAGATGAAACTTCAAGTGTAGCCATCCCTGGGTTTGCATTCTAATTTAGATTCAGTTGCAAATGGCATCAAGTACAGCTAGGAGAAGTTCAAGGATAAGAGAATTGACAATGAGTAGTTGAAGAAGAAAGGTGATAAGGAATCAATTGAAAGTGAGCATAGGTACAAAAAGAAACAACACATATTTCCCATGTAACTGATATATCGCCTACTTGATATATTTTAATATATGTAAATATATATTTATGTATAATATAATATATTAATATACATTTAAGGGACTTCCCTGGCGGTCCAGTGGTTAAGACTTCGCCTTCCAATGCAGGGGGTGCAGGTTCAATCCCTGGTCGGGTAGCTAAGATCCCACATGCCTCACGGCCAAAAAACCAAAAAACATAAAATCAGAAGCAGTATTGTAACAAATTCAATAAAGACTTTAAAAATGATCCACATCAAAAAAATCTTTTAAGTATATATATATTTAATATGTAATATACTTAATATATTGCCTACTTAACTGCCCTTTTAATAAGTCACTATATGTGAGTGTCGGGGCAGGGAGGTACCAGTAAAACAAAACTAAACTAAACTAAAACCTGACATGGTTTTGTTGTTTACAGTCATGAACAGTATTTACACAGCCTTGTTCTGTTACCATGTTACATCTATTCCTCCTGGTCTCTTAAGAGTTTTTATCATAAATTTTGAGTAGAAGATTACAGGAAGGTGTTACTTAAGAGGCTGAACTCTTAAAACTTACCAACTCTGAAGGAATGAAACCACACTGGTATGGAAAGTACAATGAATAGGCAACAACAAATGTAACCTCTGATAAGGTAAGAAAACCACATGGTGCTATTTGAAAGCACAGCCTTTGAAGTCAAGCAGAGCTGGGCTTTATCCTGACCCTCCACTTATGGGTTCACAATATGGAGGAGACCATTTAGCCATCATGAGTCTCGTTGGCTTCATCTGTAAAATTAGAACTGATGAGAACACTTGAAAGGATGTTTTAAAAGATTCAATGAGATAAAGTTGTGTGAAAATATTCTATATTATCTGTCACTTGGAAAGTATGGGAAATGAAGGCTAACAAAAAATAAAAAGAAACAAAGGAAAATGCCTTATGTCAGAGTTCTACTTTGGGAAACAGATCTATCTCCAGAGATGGTCAGGTTATGCAATCCCAAAGCAAAAACAAACAAACATATCTGAGATCATTGTTAACATTTAATGCTACTATCTTTTGATTCATGCACGTACTTGTCAACAAATATTTGAGTGACTCTAAGGCATGAAGCTAGGTGCCAGGGATAAAACAAAGTACAAGACCAGTCCCTGTTCTCCATGTTCTCATTTGTAAAGTTAAGAAATTGGGACAAATAATCAATTAGTTCTCTTTCAGTTTTGATATTTTAGGATTTGATTATTACTGGTATTAGTAATATGTATATATAATTGCTATTGTCTTAGCTTGGGCTGCTGTAACAAAATACCATAGACTGGGTGGCATAAACAACAGACATTCATTTCTCATATTTTTGGAGGCTGGGAAGTTTAAGATTAAGATACCAGCAGATTTGGTTCTTGGTGAGGGCCTCTTCTTAGCTGGCAGCTAGCCACCATCTTGCTGTGTTCTCATGTGAACTCTTCTTTGTGCTTGTGTATGATCTCTCTGTCTTCCACTTCTTATAAGGGCATGAATCCCATCAAGAGCATCCCATTCTCAGTGTCCCATTCTCATGACCTAATCTAAAGTTAATTACCTCCCAAAGTAATTACCTTCCAGTTCTAAATACCATCACTTTGGAGGTTAGGGCTTCGACCCGTGAATATGGGGGAAGCATAAACCTTTAGCCCATAACATCTATACAATACTGTTATTAGGACAGAAGTTTTATAGGATTCTCTCTTATCCTTAAGGTAACCTTTATTTGATAGTTATTAGTATGCTCACTTTACAGATAGACGCGGAGACTAAGAGAGGTGAAATTAATTGACCCAAAGTCCCATAACCACTGAGCGGCAAGGGCAGAATTCTAGACTAGAAGTGGACTAGATCTGTATCCTTTATGGATCCCATCAGTCAATCAATCAAATCAGCATTTATTCAGCATTCATTGTGTTTTAGGATATATAGTAAGTAATAATTAGACAGAGTTCTCTCCTCAAAGTACTCCCAGCCTACATTTCTACTCTACCTGAAGTTCAGGTTTATTTAAAAAGCAAAAACAAACAAAAAGTGGCTCCTTCTTGTCTAACTTGTGACTTGACTTGTAGCTTGGTGGATTTATTTTTCTTTCCACAATGCAGAAATCTTGTATCAGCTTTGTGCACATGAAAACAGAATGTTCAGATTGCAGGTTGCACTTTTGTTATAGGCATGTCAGTAGGTATAACAGGATACAAGGGCATGTATATGGCCATAGAATATAGATGTTTGAGGTGTATAGATATATGTCACAAAGTAAAGACTTGTGTTGGTTTATATGACTGCTTTCGTTTGGCATATAAACAGGAATTATATGTATGTACACGAACACACATGAGATACATATGAATGACAAGTATGAAAATCTGCCAAGTACTTTTTAGAAGCTTCTGAGAAGCACATATATATATATATATAATTTTAATCAGAATCAGTAGATGGATTATAAGTTTTCTAAACAGTTTGCTTGTAATTGATGAGTCATATGTTAAGCTATGCAACTACTTCTGCAAATGAGAAGGAATAGAAGGGATTCTGTAAAGTTTGAAACATTACATAAAATATTTCCTTGAACTTTTCCTTCCAACCATTTCCCAAAGAGCCTTTGGGTGTAAGAAGGTTTCACTATGAAATGCATGGTCAAAAATGCAAGAACTTCTGCGTTAGCCTTACATTTTGACTGTTGTATTTGGTGAGTTTTAGGAGGGGAATGAAGTGTTTCCCTGAGGTTTGAAGAGTGTTAGTCATGGGAGAGGAAGTTTAGGGTTAAACACTGTTCTATGCCAGCACTGATTGCCAGACCGCAAGTGATAAAGGTAGCAATACATCCCTTATCACACACACACATGTGCACTCACACACATACATGCACACATGCATACATATACATGTTTATGATATTCAGGATCCTCCAAAGTGCAAGGCCAGGGCAGGGTTTTAAAAGTGGAATTCTTCAAAAGTGCCAGGATAATCACTGGAATCAGAAAGAAATTCTTCTTCCTGCTGGTCTCAAACCTAGAGCCAGAAGACATTTGTTGAACAACTGCTTTCCCAGGACTGGTGATCCCCAGTTTTATATACAGCAAATGATTTTGTTTTTATTGTTTATGTACTGATTTTTAAATATAATTCCATTTACAAAAAATAAATAAAAATAGAATTGGGATTCTTAGCAGTCAACAAAAATTCCTAGATTTCTTTTGATATAAACTTGTGTTAAACGTGTAGTAGGTTTTGCTGTTTTTAATCTAATGCATGCTTTTATCATTTGCCCTCAATACACTGCATTTTAAAATTTGATACCAATTCTTCCTAACTAAAATGAACTTTCTGAGTTCTGAATTTTTTAACTCAATTTACCACTATGAATTACACACACATTTTGTAAGCATTCCTTTTTGCTTTTAACTATCAGGCGAAATGTTTAAAAAGACCATTTTCGTTTACTGTGCAAGAAGTCATTCAGGTTTACAAATGGCTTATCTGTGTGGTGAGATTTTATAAATCCTAACACACATGCACGTGTGCGAGTGCACATGCACACACACACACACGTGCGCGCGCGCGCACACACACACACACACACACCCCTTCTCCATGGTTTCTGAAATCCATGTTTGTAAAGCAGTGAAATTACCATGGAGCTTGGTCTTATCTGTAGGGAAATAGCTAAGGTCTCATGAGGCCAAAATGCAGGAATGAAAAAGGCAGATAAAATCTGAAAGTTGGAATGTAATCAATGCTGGAAGTACTCTTACACCAAGTAATCTTAAAAGCCATATGTGAGTGTTAGTATGAAAGGAATACTGTCATTTTACAGCAAGACATTGAACTAATTACCTTTGACCTGTCTGTGAGTAACTTTCTCAAGTGACTCAAAGATGCTTGAGATACTTATGTTGGTATTTATTGTTTTAAGCAATGCATTGATTCAAATATTATTTTAATGGTTGAATAAAAAGCAAATTGACAACTTATTTTCCCTCTTCCTTTCTAAATCAACTTGATGTAAACTGTTCATGTTGAAGAGCATTGGACCAGCTAAATATACTGATGGGTTAGACTCACCAGAATTTTAAAGCGGGGGTGAAAAAAAAGGGCTTGGGGATAATTTACTTTCTTTGTTTTAGTAGCAGAGAATGTTCTCGTGAAGCTTCGAGTTAATATAGAAGCTCATTATATACAGTGGCATTGGTACCGACCAGGGTTCTTGACCTTCCCCAATCAATAGAACTTGATAAGAGACCAGACAAGAAATTCAGGCAAGGCTTTACTGGGGCCCCTGTTGTAGCAGGGGGAGTGAAAACAAATAACAGGTTCCCTAGCTCGCTCCCCTAGGGGGTGTGGGATGGTTCCTTATATTTGGTGAGGGAAGGGGTGTGTCCCGCGGTCGAGCTGGAGGGGTGACTTAGGTGATCTCCCCACCCCTTTGGTGGTGTTGAGTGCAGGGGCATGTGCAGTACCCTGCTTTCACTCCCAACACCCTGTCTTTGCTCCTGGCTCTTCAGAAGTGGCAATTGGATTTTTTTTCTTTTGGTCTTTTTATATCTTCTTGTCCAGACTTTGCCCTAACTGCCCATGCACAGTTATTTTTAGTCCTTTATAGTTTCCTTGTATTCTGTTGCTCGAGGAGAGGTTTGTCCAGGTGCACGTACTGCAGCAAAGGGTCCCAGGGCCCAGGTCCCAGCCTGTCTCAGCATTACTTTCCTTGAAGGTATTAAAGCGTTGGAGAGAAACATCATCACCATCCCCTCCCCAGCAACTGGTGAAGAGATTCCAAAGAACCTGAATGATTGGATTCCAATTTAACCTTCTAAGTTTTCAAGTAAGAAACTGAAGTCAAGCAAAGTTCAGTTACTTGCGTGGTGTCCATAATCTGACCTTTAGTAGAGCCAGAATCAGGGTTGTTCCTGATTCTCCTGATTCTCCTTTTTCTCATACAGTGGTTTTCCCCAGATCATCCTGCATATAGGAAATATATAGGAAATATATTATCCTTCACCAAATTTGATACAGGAAACCTGGTGTTGCTCTTACCTCCACATGATTTCCCTTAAGGGTTTATGTACTCTTGTCACCAGCAACAAGAGTTTCTCTGAAGTTCTTCCAAGACCCAGTGAAGAGGTAGAATAAAAGGAAAAGAAAAGAAGGATAAATATGTTTACTTGCTATTTATATCATGTGTATTATTTATACAAGCTCTTGAATTTCCAGTGGGTTCTATTATTTAAAACTATCATAGTGAGCCCTCCCAGAAGGTAAATGTTTAATTAATATCTTTTTTAATCATTGAATTTTTTTTAAAATACAGAAAAAGAAAGAAGATATATCCATACTTCCATAATCACTGTACATCTTAGAATATTTACTTCTAGAGTCTTTAAAAAATTGTTTTAGAAGAATCACTCTATAATTTTGTGAAAATAACCCATGTGATTTAAAAATCATCCCAAATCTCAGTATTCCATACATCCTTCTACGTATATGAATAGTTGGATACTTAGGTAGAAGTATGTTTATAACAATGTGATGCAGCTACAGATACTGTTTTTTAAAGTTCACGTTTTATTTAAAGGCATAATTGATTAAATTCCTGCTGTGAAAGATAGCACCTAGGGGTTAGCATGAGGGGTTAGCAGTCTCATCCATCCTCTCATTCCCCCACCTTCTGATTTTGGTAGTTATGGTATTAGTTGTATCCTTTTCACGTTTATGACAATTGACTTATCTTCAGTAAACATTATTTCCACTGTGTTTACTTTTATTTCTGTATAGAGTTATATTCAATATTCATCACCAGTCTTTTTATCACAATGCCTATCTTTTCATTTTGATGGTACTCTTCTTAATTGCCTGGATTTTGTTGTCAGACTTACTTTAGCAAGTGCTATATTTTCTGAGCACTTTCATAATTTAGACTATGGCTTTGTAAATAAACAACTGTATATAATATTCTTGGGTAATATTGCTTCATTATCTTCTAACATTGGATATTACTATATGGGAATCTGATTCCCCCTCATTCCTTGTAGATGTGTTTTGATCTGTTGAATGTTCAAATAATTATTTATCCTCCAGATTCAATATTTCAAATAAGATATGTCTTACTGTTGAGAATTATGCATTCTATTTCCCAGGAAAATGGGATAGTCTTTCAATCTAAAAATTCATATTTATTTTTTTAGGGAAAATTTCCTATTATTTTATCTTTGAATATATCTTCTGTTCCATTTGTGAGTTTGCTACATCAGAATGCCAGTTATCTCAATATTAAATCATCTTTGCTTGGCCTCTTTCTATACAAGCTTTTCCTAATTACTTTAGTCTCTTTGCCTTTTTCATCTGCATTCACTGCATTTATCTCATTTCCAACACATCGGTAATTTGGTTTTTAGTGGTGTCTATTATGTTACTTGTACTTTCTAATTTATATATTGGCTCTCTAATGATGTTGTTTTGCCCCTTGATTTGTTTCCTTAGGTCCGCTACCTTCATTTTCATTTCATTCTGTTGTTTTTCATCTAGTCTTTGACCTCTAGTGTTGTTGAATTTATTTTCATAATAAGTAAATCTATTGTGTGAAACAACTTAAGAAATTTATTTCTGCTTCTCCCCTTAGATTTTCTTCTGGGTTGAGTGTTTTGTTTCTCTCTCTTCCTCCCCCCACTTTTCCCTCCTTGCCCCACCCTCTCTCTCTCTCGTTATTGTTGCCGATAATATATTTCCATATTTCCCATGTGTGTCATTTATCTTGCTCATGTGTGGGTGACTCTGTCCAGACACTATTTGTGCCAATATAGCAGAAGTTACTTCTAGACTTATTTACCACGCTGCCTGAGACCCCTTGGGCTCCAGTTTGTAGTGCTGGATATTTCAGGTTTTATTAATTATTTAATAACCAGCAGGAATGGTCAGGGAGTGAGTTCAGTTGAGGCAACATTCGGCCTCTTTGAGAGCACCCAGCTTCGTTGGCTGGTTCCGTATCCTATTCCCTTCTGTAGGGGAGGGGCTGGTCCTCAGGTTCATAGCCACTGCAGCTTCTCCTCAATCAGAAAAGGAAGGAAAAACATAGGACTCTCCATAGGTTTCACATTGATTCAATTTTGGAGGTATTACTGAGAATTCTTAGGCTTTTCCCCAAAGTCCAGGGCAGTTTCTGGTGTTTAAGGATAGATAAGGACCTAAATCCTGCTCTGCCTTTCTCCTCTATTCCAGAAACATCTATTTTGATTTTTTTTTGTTGTTTGCAATTGACTGCTTTCTTTTCTTTGGTTGCTATGGTTGGGGTGTGTGTGTGTGTGTGTGTGTGTACGTGCGTGCATGTGCATGTGTGTGCTGGGACTTTTGACTTCATTGGGTATTGGGGGAGGGAAATTTGTTGTGTGTTAGAATTCATCATCGTCTCAGTTAAATGTTTGTGTTGGAAGATTCCCTCATAGAATATCTACTACTAACAAAAAACTCGAAAAACAAAGTTTTCACTATAATTTACTGTAACTCTTCAATGTCCACTTAAAAATACACAGAAATTGCTCTAATGCATGACAGAAACATTTTTTCTAGCTGTTTAGAATATCCACATCTTTTACTCTCAAATAACAAGAGGGCATGCTAGAAAACATTTGACTGAGGGAAAAATAATAAGTCTTAAAAATTTCTGTCAGTATGCAGTGTTAGGAACTAGATAACTTATTCTAAATATTTATTATTTTTGTCATAACCCATGTGAGTTAATGTTTTTATCTTGTTTTTCTTAAAATGTTTTCATTTTCTTCACAGCTAAAGTTGAAAATTGGATAAGAAAGATGTTTATAAATTGTATATGTATGGATATATCATTTGCATGTCTTTGTGTATACATAACATTTTAAATATAGGTATTCGATGTGATTTTACAGTTTACATAGGATTACATAGGAGCACAGATATGTATATAAATATATAGAAATAAATGTATTTAATATATGTGTTTATATATACATATACATATGCATACATACACACACACAGACTTAATTGTTGGAGAGTTGCCAACATCTACTGAAGGACACTGATAGCACACAAATAGTTTCCAAAGACATGGTGATAACATAAGTAAGCATATAGGATTAGGGCCTTGAGATTAATCCTCCTATCATTTTTATCACTGGTTTGAGCCTTACAACATCATTCTCCCAGTTTGGTCCTAAGCTCTACAGTTAAAGAGAGAAATGGAAAACTCAGTCTGGATTTAGAGAGAAGCAATCCTGATTGCAGAAGCAGTGGAAACTGAAGAAGAGTAATGGAATTATTTGTCTGGATAAAGAAAATTGTGACAAGAGGTCTAAAATAGTTTCTAAGGTCTAAATAGTTTCTATTTTAAAAAAATAAAACAAAAAAACAAAATAAAACAAAATAACCTAAACATAACTCCAAAGTAAAGGTTGAAGGTCAGATGCTCTTCATCCCCACAGCACATAGACTAGAATTTTTAGATAGGAGCACAAATTTTTTGGCATGATGGGGTAAGAGATAAAATCAAAAGGTCTCAATTTTTATTTCTCTAAGATGATTAAAATATCCTCTTTGGCAGCTATAGCAGAATAGCTTATAGTTTGATGCTTCTAATATTCTATTGTTGTCATTAGCATTGACTTTAGAAGAAAAGTATATCCTTATTCTTAAATGTTGTTCCTCATCTAGCTTTTCCATAGCTATTACCTGTTTGCAGCCAGAAAGTGGCAATGCCAAAGCATTGGCCTATGAAGACTAAACCACATCCATGCCTGTTTATCTAATAAGTGTTTATTAGCACCCATCCCATGTTTAGTCTTGGGGACAGAAAGTGAAGTAAGGTAGCCCCTGTCCTTAAGAAATTAAGAGCTTGGTGGATTTGCATCCAGATGGATGCTACAAGGGGATGAATTGTTGTTGCCTCATCAGCTTTTCTGAAATGTAGTTTTCAATAATGATATATTTACTTCTGCTTGAGAAAAAAAAAATATAATTAAATATACCACTTAGGCTTACACATATGTCAGGGAAAAAGGTAATGTACATTCTGGAAGTTGTTAAGAGGACCCAAACCCCCCCACCCCCGGAAATTGAAACACTTTTTTGAATAGAAAATGCTAAGAATAAAATCCATAGCTTAATAGTCATTTTTCTAGAACAATGGAAGCCCCAGTCAATATTATTAATTAGAACAAAACTAAAATGAGATCTTATTTCCAATGTGGGATACATTCTAGTCACTTAAGGCTAGAACCCAACTAGACCCAGATTTCAAGTCACTTGTCACATAAGAAAAGGCCTGGAGAGAAGTGTTGGATTGGGCAGAAATATATCACACAGCTCCTTGTTAAATAAAGGAGAAGGAAGGTTATTCATTTAAAGATCAAGTTAGCTGAAAGAGTTACTTTGGCACCAGAAGTCGGTGCAGGAAGAATTGAAACTATGGGATCAAAGAGCTATTTCTAATCTATAAATTGAATGTCCATTAGAAACCTTATTCCATAAAAGTAGGATTTCGTTGAGGTACATTTAACATGGAAGCCTGAATTGATAAAAAAAATATTTTCCCCCTGTGCTATGTTATCTCTAAACCTACATTGAACACCAGATGGCTTCCTTTGTAGTCATCTGAATGTGATTACGTATCAAACTGTGGCTCCTTAAGGTGAAATTATCTGACTGTACTTGAAAGAACTCAATTTATTTTGGATATAGAGTTAACCCAGTTTGGCAGCAAACGTATTTTAGATTTTTGATCTGGTCAGAATCTTCAGGTATTTGCATTTAAGAGAAGACTAATGGGTTTATGTCCATTATTTCAACAACAAATTAACTCCAAAAGGCCTGGAGAGATAGGAGTGTTTTGCTCAGGGACACTAGCTGGCTTTCCAGTGTTCTCAGGATAAAAATGTAGCCCATCAAGGCTCATGGTAATTTCTATTGTCTTCCTAACAAAATCTCGCTAATCTGTTTTTTTCCTTGATGTTTATCATTCCCATGATGTTTATCATGTTTATCATTCACCAGTTGTGTGTTCTGCCTAGTGTTCATTTAAACCACCTGCATTCCTTTAAAGTTTCATTCTTGCAGTTTCAAAGAGCTGTAGTAAATTTTTAGGATGTATCGAATCTTCTCAATTTCAAGGTAATACAGAGTGTTAATTATGTGTCCTAGAGCAGTATTTTAGAATTGACCCACATTTATTTGTACTTAAATAACTGGAAAAGAATAGATAAATGTTACTAAAAATACTTGTGAGGCATCTTTTATGTGAAATAAAACCTTTAATACTATTTAGATTGTTGCTGATGACTTGGTTTGGGGCTGAAATTACCGAATAAAATTTACTCTACAGAATGCAAATGATTAGTCATAGCATAGAAACTCATTTATAAAATATTTAATATAAATTAGTCATAGCATAGAAACTCATTTATAAAATATTTAATTTAAATTTTATTCAAATTTAAGGTTTAATTTTACAATTCTAATGATTGCAGTGTAGAGGGATCTCTCGTCTATTAGTCATTTCTAAATATGATAGCATTTTCTAGAACAGACATATTTTTTCCATCTTTCTGTTGTAGTCACTATTTCTTCTTCCCTCAACCCCTAAGTTATAAAAATTCTCTATATATGTACTCTAAGTACTTAAGAAGATCCTGAGAAACCAAGATCTAATGAAAATCTGGGTAATTTATTTCTGGTCATGAATTTTATTCTGTCTAAAGAAGGAAAGTATAACAAAATCAGTATCTTGCCTGAAATTGCTGTAGCATCATACGTGTATGTTAAGCAGTTCTCTGAAATGGACTAAAACTGGGTGAATGGAACGATTTGATAAGCTTGAAAATTCATGGCACTTCATTTTTATTAGTCATTAAGGAATTGTTGAGCTGTGACAGGGCGAGAGAGCGTCATGGACATATACACACTAACAAACGTAGTAAGGTAGATAGCTAGTGGGAAGCAGCCGCATGGCACAGGGATATCGGCTCGGTGCTTTGTGACAGCCTGGAGGGGTGGGATAGGGAGGGTGGGAGGGAGGGAGACGCAAGAGGGAAGACATATGGGGACATATGTATATGTATAACTGATTCACTTTGTTATAAAGCAGAAACTAACACACCATTGTAAAGCAATTATACCCCAATAAAGATGTTAAAAAAATAATTGTTGCCCCCCAAATAGTTTAAAGTAGTGAATTATTCCTTCCATGAGAGTGGAAAGGAAGGAGAACTATGTTAATATTCAAAGGGAATTAGAAGAAAAAGCATATGCTTCAGGCCCCATCTTTATAGTCTGGTTAGTAAATAATGATGTAGGTGAAAAATATCTAACAATAATAAGTGGGATAAAAATTGAGCACAGAGAGAGAGCACTGCAAGAAGCAGGAAAACCCACGATCGGCTTCATGAAAGACAACATTTCATGGAAGAAGGAGTGTGTGAGTTCCCTCTTCATGATCAGAAAAATGCTAAAGAAACATGTCCACAACCATTGATAAGTCATGTTCACTCATTAGTCCCAGTTTATATTTGTCTTGAGAATCTAGTACCCCAGAGCAGTGAAAGTTATACCTAGGTCCTAAATTCTAGGAAGCAATCCTAAAATAGGATGAATAAATCCTAGTCTGCTCATCACAAGAAAAGAGAAAGAGAGAGGAGTAGCATAGGAATAGGAAGGATTAAGAGTATAGAAGAGGAAAGCAGGAAGAGAAGAGAATACTAAGTCTCCTTCTCTCTATATAAATATATACACACATATGTATATGTTTATGTATGATATATGTTTATGTATATTTATATTACTTATATACATATATATTTAAAGTTTAGTCTCAACCCCATAAATTAATTTCAAGATCCACTTATGGAAGTCATCTGAATTTTGAAAACTCTGATGTGGGCACAAATGATTCCAGGAAATCTGATGAACATGAACGCCAGGGCTTAGCAGACTCAGACAGTTTTCATGGTACCAGGAAAGAAGGGCTTAAAGGGAGAGGCAAAATAGACAACGTGATGTTATTTTTTTTAACAGCTCTAATTGCTTAATTTCTATTATCACTGAGGCTTTGGGAATATTTTTGAGTTATCCTTCCATCAGAATTTTTCGGTGGCAAAATAATTTTCCATCGGAATTTTCCAGAGGTAGAACTATTACAAAATAGTTCAGAATGTAGGCAGTGGAGTCAGCCTGTCTGTGTGGTTTGGAGAAGTTGCTTACACACCACAGTCTCTTCATTTCTAGAATGGGGGTAAAAGAGCCTGCTTCAAAGAGTTGTGGTGTGAATAATAAAGTGCTTAGGTTAATAAATCGTACAGTCAGCTCTCAATAAATACTGGCTATTGGCTGGTAAATAAATACTTGATCAAAATCTGTGATAAAATTGACAACAGAATCCAAAAGAGACAATAAATGTATCTGCTCAGAGGCACTCAAGAAATATTTCTGATGTTGGTTCATTCTCAGTGAATTTGGTGAAAGAATAAATAAAGTCTAATATTACTATAAATTATAAATAATTAATCTTAGCCCTATATACAATGGTGACACATTCTCTGTAGGAAAGCTCTCAGACACATTTTTTCCATATCTTTAATCTGTGAATATTAATGAATCCCAGGCAAGTCACCTAAACCAAGTTGCCTGTGTGAAAGATTCAAGAATTTAAAAGTTGTTTGGTACTAGAGGCCCAAATATTTAGTTAAAAATAGGAAGATAAGACAGGGAAGGGGAGAGAGGGAGGGACAGAGAGAGAGAGAGAGAGAGAAAGAAAGAGGAGAGGAGAGGGGAGGGGAGGGGAGGGGAGAGATCTGACTTCCAAGATCATTCAGTAGAAGAACTAGGACTTGAATCCTGGGTGCCTTCCACTGGCTCTTCGATTTTTCTAGAAGGCAATGACCATCAAAGATTGTAAATTCACTTTGACTTCAAGGGAAAGTTTTGCTGATGGTGGTTGGAAAGAGCAAAGTATGGTGGTTACTCAAAGAAGCAAAAATTAGCACACCTTACCCACTGAGCGTAACAACAGCAAAGACAAATATTATAATCTGTCTTTAAAAATGTCTACGAAAAATACATATTTATTTCCAAGGTGAAAAGGGGATCAAGGCTGCTACTTCCCTGTGAATTTCAGACAATATAAATATTCAAGTTTCACATCATTTTAAGGTTCCCAGCGGAAGAAAATGACAATCACTTAAAAAAATTTTTTTTCTTTATTGGAGTATAGTTGATTTACAATGTTGTGTTAGTTTCCACTGTACAGCAAAGTGAGTCAGTTTTACATACACATATATCCACTCTTTTTTAGATTCCCATATAGGTCATTACAGAGTACTGAATAGAGTTCCCTGTGCTATACAGTAGGTTCTTACTAGTTATCTATTTTATATATAGTAGTGTGTGTATGTCAGTCCCAATCTCCCAATTTATCCCTTCCAACATCACTTTTTAAAATGTTCCTTTCCTACACAGTGTTCTGAGGCACCAGGTCTGGGAGATTCACTAGCGAAGGTGTGTTATATTTGTAATTTCCTTTCAATTGCAAATTTCCATCATAGAGTAATGAGTATTATGGTAATTAAGACATTAAATTAGTGTATCCTGTACCCTGCTGAGAAAATAGTAATATAGTATAGCGATGCACTAGAGTAGATAATTGCTGGGACAATAGGCATGTGTCCACAGTAAAGACGATGGTCATTTTTAGTGCCCTTGTCACCACAGCCAGTTTCAATAGGAACGAGTCCGTCACATTAACTAAATCCTAATGAAACTCTAGAATTACAGAGACACTAAGCGTTCGTGTCTTATACACTGGGTTGTGTCAGTCATATCAGCTCCCCTTCATTTGCTTTATCAGCATAGTTTCCATAGCTTTATGGACTTTCCAGTGTCCTTTATGTAGGTCAATACGAACACTTATTCAGAATGTTTATTATATGCATTTTTTTAAATTTATTTTTATTTATGTTTATTATATGCAAAGGTTGTTGTTGTTTTTTACATTCTTTGTGGCAAGACACCATTAACACAACAACACACTGTTTAACTGCATTTGGGGGGGGCGGTGGGAGTTTATCATGTCCTACAGTAGTTCCTATAAAGTAAACTAAGGGCTTAGGGGAATTATTTGAATTACAAACATTTTCAATATTTGTTTCTAAGTCAGAGAAGATGCTAGCATGCAAGTTCACATCCCCACCCACTCACTTTTTATTTTTCTGTCTTTACAGTTCCACCATGGTTTTTAAATCACCCTTCCAACCTCTATGCCTATGAAAGCATGGATATTGAGTTTGAATGTACAGTCTCTGGGAAGCCTGTGCCCACTGTGAATTGGATGAAGAATGGAGATGTGGTCATTCCTAGTGATTATTTTCAGATAGTGGTAACTATCTTTTTTCATATTCACTTTACAATCCCATTCATTGTCTACTCTGTTTTCAGTTGCTTTTCTTTCTTGGGAACAACGTTCCCGTTGGGAATGTTTATGATGTATGAAGAAAATTGTTCCAATAAAGCAAATCATTTTTTAGACTTGGAATTTTTGAGCTCAAAAAAAGTCATTAAACAGTCCAGCCCCCTTGTTTACAGACACGGTTTTAAACAAACAAAGAAAAAATGGGGGGCCTAAGACCAGTGCTTTCTAAATATTCTCATTGGTGGTTCTTGGAAAAACAGAGTTTAGAATCTAGTTCTAGACTGTATGAATCCAAGAATCTCTTACTTCTTTAAATTTTGCACATTATAATAAAGTTTCAAGTAAGATGCGCTACTTATGAATATGGTAGTCTTACTTTGGTAATTAGGATGGTCACTCTTTGCTCCTTTGCTGCTCTTCCAGATAGGCCAGCTGATCCTACATGAGCAGTAGAAAAGGGCAGTGATGATGGTGATAGTGACAATGGTGGTGGCAGTGTTGGAGAGGATTTGAAGACCCAGAGTTCACATCCTTTGCAGTTCTGAACTTTGGAAAGAATTGAAGCCAAGAACAATGGTTCTTATAGTTCCTATAAGGTTTAGTGTACCTCTCTGTCCCTGCCCTGGAGAGAGATAATAGGGATAATGGTGGTATATTCACTGAGTTGTTGTCCTGGTACATAGTGAGTGATCCATACCTATCATTATTATTATTGTTTTTGCTGCTACCAGCAGAATGCTTTGCTCATTTAAAAATGCTCTGTGAAAACTCTCCTTTTGGTGTAGGTCAGCATCAGAGGTTCTGAATTCAAATGAATATCTGAGAAATATGAAAAGCACTTTTTAAATATCAAAGAACTTTGCAGCTAAAGAAGGAGGCTTTCAATCCATTTCTCTTACGTTTGAGATGCAGACATGACCCTGTCAAAGAAAAGTGGTCCTCCAAGCCAGGTCTCCCAGGAGACGGCAGTTATAGTGTAAGTGCCCTATGGAATTCAGGCACAAGCTCTCTCCATGGCTTTACAGTGCCTCTTGCTGGTGGTCCCTCTTGCACGATCAGTCGGCTTTCAGAAACTTTCATCACCTCTCGATTCATGCATTTTGTCACATTGTAAGGGCTCTTAAGGAATACATCCGTAAAGAATATCTTTATTATGTTTATCACCACTTACCATTTTTCATTTTTAGTTGCATTTAATTGGTTGGGAATAGAGTAAGAAAGGAAAAAAAATTGACTTTTGAATGCCACATCAATCCATTAGTTCCTTTACATGCAATGCTGTTTCCCCTATCACTGAATTAAAAATGATCTGCCATGGGGCAACTTGAAATGTGTTGTATATGCCTAAAATAGATGCTACTTGCATATAGAGGAAATTGTTGAGTGCCCTTAAGGACACAGGATAAAATGAAGCATTTCATTTTTTTCTACAGTTTGAATAATCTTTTCCCCAGAATGACTTATTATAGCCAACCTACTTAAAATGTTCCTTTTCTTAAGGTAAAAAAAAAAAAAAAATGTATGGTATGAGCCCTTTTCACATTAAATTGTGCTTAAAAATATTTCCCCAATAGCTCCAGATCTGTCACACATGTAACATTTAGCACAAATAATAACTTATATGAGAATTGTTAATTGTAAGTTAGTCAACTTTATCTTAGGAATTTTACATCAGCTGAGAATTGACTACAAGACACTAAAAACAATTAAGTATTCCCCATGAGGTAATATTTATCTCTCAATGACTTCAGGGCAAGTGATTTAACTCGTCTCACTTACTGAACTAATTCTTACACTATCGAGGATAAACTGAGTTACTGTAATTAAATGCTATTTCAGATCATTTTATCATCCATCCTTGAAAACTATGGTGGCCCAATTTACATAAAACAGGAGTTAACATTGCTGTGTTTTAATTTATGGATCACTGAAGGTGAAACATTTCGGCCATATAACAAGAATGACATGGGTATAAAAGATCTACCATACCCTCCTCCAAATCCCCGAAAGGGCACACAATTTTAAAAGGATTTTCAGATATTTTTTTTCTCGGCAAATGTCCAGAAAATATCCAACCTAGATTTCTTGTCCTTTAGAAGCTGCAAAGATAAGTAATTTTTGTTTCCTTTTGCTTTTTTTTTTCCCCCTCCAGCACCCACTGAAACTATTTCCTTCAGTACAAGGAAAAGAATGAGATTTCTTTTGATACTAACCTCTCTTTCGTCCATACCTAATAAAAGAGTTTTCTGTTTACTGCTCACTTATGGAGGATGTGCATTCTTGGAAGTATACTTTTCATGGCAGAACTAGGTTAAATTGTGGCATGTGGATTCAGCAGAATCTTGGGAATCTGTGACATTTCCCAGATGACACAGGACATATCTGTAAGGCTGAGGACCCTCTTGGCCTCCCTTCCGGTTTCTTTTGGGAAGTTTGATTAAAATTTGTTTTGTGATCATTTTGTCACTTGGAGTTTTTTTTTGCTTTTTCAAATGCTTTACCTGCTTTTTCTTCTCCCTAGGGAGGAAGCAACCTACGAATCCTTGGGGTGGTGAAGTCGGATGAAGGCTTTTATCAGTGTGTGGGTGAAAATGAGGCTGGAAACGCCCAGACCAGTGCACAGCTCATTGTTCCTAAGCCTGGTAAGATGAAGTGAACCTTGCTCTGGTTCCTGTAGTTGCAGTTCTGCATGGTTCATCTGTGAAATCTGTACTGTTTTCCCTATTCTCAAAGTCAATTTGAAATTATTGAGTTATTTAGTTAATCAGGTATACATGTGTGTATTGTTGGTATATTTGTGCTAGCAAATTATATCTATGACTATCGATATATATCTCCATCCAGCGAGATACAGTCAAGATGACTACCACTAAATTACTACCGTCTCCCCTCTTTTGTGGCCTACCTTTCTTCTTGGTGTTTCATATAAATATAAACTCTATATATGGAACATATATATATATGTAATATATATAAAATAGATAAGCATATACATGTATACATACATGCTTATTTATAGTCTTAAATCAATGGAAGTTGGTAGAAAAATAGCAGGAGTAATCACTTGAAAGTAAAAGCATTCTTCTCTTTTTTTAGAACAGATTTTGATAAGTTGTCTTTTTTCTATAATTTATTAAGTTTTTTATTTTGTTCTGTAATCTTTTAGAAGTTTAATATGGTGGTGTATTCAAAACTAGCGTAAATCTATAATAGACATGTCATGTAATATCCCCATAACAATATGATTTCCAGAAAGCAAGCAAACAGACAAAAACAAACACACAAAAAAACCAGCTGGTCAGCTACTCTGAAATGTGGTTACACTAAAGAAGATCAAAAACATCCCTTCTCTCTTTTTATTCTTTTTTTTTTTTTAAAGCAGGGACTGAACAATTGTTTCTATAGATCAAAATACCTTAAAATATTAATAGCTCCTCATGAAAAGTTTTCATACCACCTATTGATTATGTTAATTTCAACTTTTTGAGGCCAGTTTCCTTCCTCTTGGCTCAACCTTGTCTTAATCTTTCCCTGCTTTAATTTTAATAGAAAACAGATTTTCTGTTTAGAAACAGTAATTTTAATAGAAAACAGAAATTTCTATATAGCTACTGAAATATATGAGACATAGTCTTTCTTTGGCTTCTGTCATTTACAGTGTGCCTATTGAGGCCTTATATTTTGTGCATCTCTAACCAATTATCTGAAGATGCTCAGACTCTCATAATAATGCTCACAGCGATGACTTTCTCTGCTTTTCTTGATTAAAACAAAAAAGCAACCATAGAACCGCAGTCCCAGATGAGTAAAGGAATGAAAGGAACTATTTAGGAATTTGAAGGTACCATTAACTCTTGTTCAAGATCACCAGTTTCTCTGATGGACTGTTTGTTTTCCCTCCATTTAATGTGCCTTACATGTGAACGTGACCTCATTTGTGTGACTAAATACATTCTCTTCGGCCGAAACAGTAATGGATAAGGAGGGGAAAAGGAACCTCTAAAACCAAGGTCTCTAATATGAGCCATGGTTTAAAAACTCTGTGCTGTCTCATTAGCAACGACAATATGGCAACATTTACACTAATACTGACTGCTACACAAGTCACAGAATAAGAGAATTCTAGTTAACATTGATTTCCACGTAAGGCCATAAAGCTGAGGAAAGTGCAAGATAAGTAGTCCCGTATTTCTAAAGAGAAGTATGAGGTACCTTCTCCTATCATCCCCTTTGACTGCCATTAGGGATGGAGGATTCTTTGAAGTGTTGAAATTCATAGGATTAGACAGACATCATCATGGTGTTTTCTTTCCCCCACAAGTCAAGTTGTGGAGATACCAAGAAAACCCCTTGAACAGAATGTGTGTGTGTGTGTGTGTGTGTGTGTGTGTGTGTGTGTGTGTGTGTGTGTGTGTGTGTGTGTTCTACTGTTTTGCAAAAATGGAAAATGGGCAACTTACCCTGACTAAAAGCTGTCTGGAGCTGCCCACAACTGCAGGAGGAGAAAGGGGAAGGCAACAGTGGGGAGAAGCTCAATTTCCACCTTTGGGAAGAATGAGGGTGTGAGTTGCACTTGAAGAAAGCAGGGCGGAAGACATCTTGAAAGGCCTTGCCCACGAGGTCCTGGCTGCTAAGGCTACAGCCACCAAAAGACGCTAGAGGGACACTGGCTGGGACGGAGCTGAGCTGGGAGCTGGTGCAGAAGACTAGCCAGATCCTGCCGTGCCTGCTGCAGGAAGGGGTCCAGGGCGGGGCTTCCTAGGTTGGAGGGGCCTCTGAAGAACACAGAGCTGCTCCCCAAAAGGAGGCAAGTTGATGCCTTCCATGACTGTGGACTCTCAAGAGCACAGGCTAAGAAAAACAGCCTTTGTCTCTTTACTCCAAATCCATCCTCTCTTTCTACCCTGGAGAAGCCCTAAGCAGAGGGGGAAAGAATAGACCCAAGAGAATAAAAAAAAGTGGTGACAGACAGTCCCATTGCCTCTTCCCGATTTTTGGTCTCAGGCCTACTCTGGGAGGAGGGGAGAAACTTTAAATTGAACATTAAGTTAATGTCTTGATTTAGATCTCACTGGTTGTGTGTGTGTGTGTGTGTGTGTGTTGCTGTTGTTGTTGTCATTATTGTTTTTAATACCTGCAAATAAGGCTTTTAAAATATTTTAAGGTGCCCTTAGGACCTGAGGGTTGACCCAACTTGTTATCTGGGGTAGGAAATATATCCGATAGGGTGTGTTTGAAAGTGGATGACAGGAGAGAATAAAACTGTTTCCCCTTGATATTCCAATAGTTCAGCTCGTTCAATAAACCAATTATAGGCATTCAACTTCATTTACACCAGGCAGCTCTGAATTCAACAGGTAGCTCTTTATTAACAGTATCTTGCCTTCCACTCAGGCCCTGATTCATTTGGGTCTCTGTGACCACAAAAGAGCAAGGCGCCCCTCGGCATAAATGTCAGTTACCTCCTGGCTAGGGCAAACCTTGGAGAATCTTGATAATTCATTCTTCTCCCATCTAGATGGTAAAATGTTGTCAGTGGATTCTACATTCTTGGTCGGTGTTTATTGTATCTGGCATTGGATTAGAATGAAGACCAAAATCTGAAAGCGTGACAGAACACCATTGTAACTGTCTTACATCCCCTCCTTGTAAATGATGGATTGCTTTTTCCTGGCCATTTAATCAGGTCTTAAAATAATGCCTCTCCACCTCCGCAGAGGTGCAGTATAGGCCATGTGCACAGATGGTGGAGAGGCCAGCTATAAATATAAACTCAGCAATGAGGCTGACCTTGGCGGGAAGAACAGAGCCCTCTCTGTTTAAGTTCCAACAGTAAACGGTCACCACATATTTTGAGGCACATCGTGAGTCTGCACTGACCAGCTGTTCAGCTTTGGTCTGTCCACATGCTTGCGTCTAAGAGTTTCTCTTGACAACCATAACAATCTGCTTCTAACTGAAGTGCACACAATGGCCTGTTAGAGCCAGTGCCCATTGTTGGTGGATATTTACATAAGCCTAATGAAGTTTCAACCTAGTCTTTTCTATATAGTTAGTTATTCCCTCTTTAGCAATTAGTGACTTAGGAAAGAAACATCATCTACTAAATTAAATTGAGTTAATGACTTGTTTTTCTTTCCAGAAGATAAATTTTGGGAAAATACTGAAATGTGTGCACTGTAACATGTGAAATATATACATGATTTCCTCTAGATAAAGATCAATGGCACTTAAAAAAATCATTATACTAGAGGAGGTGCTATCAGTAATGGTTTCTATCTGATACTCTAACACCACACACACAGTTCCAGACTGCTGACCATCTCTCTGTATACCTAACACAAACATGAATGCACACACACACTCGTGCACCCACAGACAATGGTCTGCACACTTAAGAAGACTTTGCATATGCATCAAAAATACTTTAGCCATATTATGTAAGTGGTGGTGAATGCGAGTTAAGATATTTTATCTGATATATATCACTTGTATTGCCTATTCATCTCTTCTAAGAGCTAAGGAAATGTTTTCTTGTTATTTGTTTTAGTTTTATTTATTATTTGGCGAGGGACATTGGTTAAGAAGTCCTCTTTCCAAAAGAGGATTGACTGTAGCCCTCCAACTCTACTGTTCAGTGAACAGCCCAGACAAAATGTGCCAAGAATCAATGTGTTAGGCATCATAAGAATAAGATGTTTCAGTAGCCAGATTTGCAAACAGGTAACCAGTACCTTAGGATCTGGTTGACATAGCAGATGCTGATGAGTTAGTTACCCTTGAGTCTCATCCAGTGAACTGGAGTGTGGGTAAGTAGTAATTAAATTAAAACTATCGGGTAGCTAGAAGGAGAAGTGAGCATACTTTCCAGTGCTGGTGGGGCAGCGTGGGAGCATAGAGAGCAAGGCAGGAACAAAGGTAAGATAGATATAAGATATCAGTTATCTCTGAGTTAGTGATTCTGGTTCTAGTTGCTAGGTAGCATTATGTTTCCAGGCCAGTGGTCTTCAGTGAAGGTAATTGGAAATACCTAACTGCTGGGCAGAGAAGAAGAGAGGGCCAGGGAACTGGGAATGCAGCTGTAATCAGGGCATATGTAGTCTGGAATATTTTAAATTTAATGGCAGAAATGGGTGAAGATAGAATAAAGTCGCCACGGGAAGAAATAATGTATTCTTCATATTCTACTATGCACAGAAAGGTTATGTGTTCACAAATGAATAAATGCTATTCTAAATATTTCCTAAATGTAGATCTGCTTGGGCAAGTTACCAAATCATGCCTTCCACTGAAGAAATATATATGGGATATGTGTCTCATGTTAACACTGAATATTTTTTTAATGCTGGTTTTGTGTTTTTCCTCCAATATTGATGGCAAAATAGAGTTTCCCACTGTAGGAGGGGAATATATTGGTTATGCCTTTAGTAAAATAGTGAGCTACTATCAATTCCTTGTTCTCCCCTGGGAAAGGTTACTGATTACAAATGCTGTAGAATTTTAAACATTGTATTAAGGCAGTGTATTATATATTAGCAGAAGTGTTAGGTCCAATCATAAACATCAAGGCATAACATCAAAAGTCCTTTTGATGCCAAAAACTTGGCCTCTGTGTCCCAGTGCTGAATCAAATCTCAGAGACAGAGTTTTGGGTGAAATAGGAAAGAATAGCTTTATTGTTTTGCCAGGCGAAGGAGGCCACAGCAGGCTCCTGCCCTGGAAAACTTTGTGTCCCCACCCGGGAGGATTTGGTGAGTTGCTGATAAGATTAGGAGGTGTGCAGGGCCTGCACTCCTTTATTCTGGTGTCAGGTAATCTTTTGATGAGCTTCTCTGGTTCCTTTAATCTGGCCTCCTCAGGGTGGTCTTCTCTCATATGAAGAATGCTGACATCTTCCATTTGTTGGGTCTTAGTTCTATAAAGGGCTTAAAGGCAGTGTTATGTGTATCGCTTGAGGCAGCACCAGGACCCTGCCCCAAGGCTGCACTATTGTCTCTTGACTGTTCCTCCCTTGTCTCTTCATCCCCTCCCTTCCCTGATTAGCAACTGTTCGAATCTGCCCTTTGGAACTCAGGGAAGGTCATGGAGGCTGGAGTCTGTTCCTCACAAGAAATGAGGGACATGAAAAGGCTTCCGTGCCCAGGAGCCCCACAGGGTTCTGCTAGGTTTCACTTTGGATCTGTTTTTGTGACTTGTTCCCTATCAGTACGAGAGGAATACCTTGAAATCCAAATAGGCAAGAGGAATATGTGGGTGTGTACTCATACAGTGTATATTAACTGCAGCTAGTTTAAGTGTTTCTTACTAAATGTGGGCTCTTATGTAGTAACTTCGGTGAGATTGTGTGAAACAATGAAAATTGTACAATTAGTTGTAACACTTCAAGATCTGTTAGAATTTAATTTGTCAGTGTAATAGCACTGTGTAAGAGAGATTGTTACTAACTCTCAAGTGGTGTACTTTTAAATCTGATATTAGTCACTGGAGGTCAATTAAGTTGAATTTTTGTCTCTTATTATGAGAAGAGTTACTATGATTTAAGCGCTCAGTATTATTTTGTGTGGGATCAAATTATTCCTGGAGTTCTGTAAATAATTTAGAAGAGCCAGTTCCATGTATTGGACTAATATATTGGTGGACCCAAACTAGAAAATGAGTCATTAGACAGTTCCCCTCACACAAACTGAGACGCTCATTAAAACTACAAACATTCTCTTTAGAGTTCCATCATTGAGTTTACGTGAATGAAAGTGCAACTTAATATTTTTGAAACTTGTTTCCAGTGATGATTATAGTGATTATAGCTCATAAGCTTTCCACAAACATTTTCCCTTATAAGCCTTAGTAATTAACTGTAGCTATTAAGATACAGAACCGATTTTTTTCAAGGAAGTGATTAATGTCCGTATATGTATGTGGCTGTGAATTTGTTCAGTGTACTGAAAAATTATTTCGCTAGCTAAGGTAAAGATAAAAATAAGAGGAAGGTAATGTCTGCTCTTTTATTTTCTACCTCAAAGTCTCCTTTCCCTTAGAGAAATCTTGACGCACAAACTAGCACTTTCCCTGAGGGGTTCAACGATAGCCGAAGTTTCACATTTGATTTTTTACCATGTGATATTCACGTAGTCTATGAGATGTGGACACATTTCATGTCCACATCCTTCTCTAGTTTATCTATAGAGATTTAAACTATATTGGAATATAGAATATAATGAACAGAATCTTAGACAATATTGCCTAACCTTTCCAGGTCTCCATTTCCTCAGCTTTAAAGTACAATAGATAATTGTCTCAAAGATTTAGTGCAATAAATGTATGTCAGAGGGGTTTGTAGGCTGTAAATTGCTACACAAATGTTAGCTATTATAAAGTCTTCCACTGGTTTATTTAGTCTCAAGAAAAACAGGAGGCATTTCTTGGGATGGATACAATGATAGCTATCTTCTAGCATATTTTTCCATCCTCCAAGAAAAGAATTAATAAACAAATATTTCAGGGACAGTGGCAATTTGAAGTTTAGGTTTTTAGCCCAGTGGACAAGGTGAAGGGAAAAGGTTTATTTCAGAATGCCTGCAGTGGAGAGGTTTGTAGTAGGGTTTACAGTATCCCTTTAATGACTTGCTCATTCCAGTTTTATGTTGGCAGAGGTTTCTCAGCAAATAAAAACTTGTCACTCACCTTGTCCTTCATTCAGCATGTGTTTCAAGTAGGAAGCTAGCTCAGTGCTAATCAAGAGGATATGGCAGACTTCGAAATTAGAGATGAATTCTACAGTAATATGAAGTATCCTGAGACCAGTGATAACTATAAATCCATACAATATGAAAGACTTGATAGATTCATAAATACTGATCACATCAGACTTTGGTGGTAAACACACCAAAGATTGTTACTCCATAGCTTTTTAAAATCCCCATTGTGGGGAAGTAGAAAAGAAGAATCCTGATTTTTACACTGAACCCAAAGGATCTTGTTCTTGTATTTCTGCCTTTTATTTATAAATCATCGTTTGATAATAGATGTGCCTGGACACACACACTACACACACATACAGATATTCCTTCTGATATATTAGTATAAGAGAATTTTAAAATATCAAGGTGATCGTTAGTAGGAGGTATATATAATTTAATAGCTAAAATTATATAGATGTAATTTTAACTGATTATCAAAGTGATAATAATCAACATTGATAGGGCTACAATGAAAATAGTACTCATATACACAGTTTGAAGGAATGAATTACAATGTAGTCAACAACATGGGCCTCAGATGATTCCACAGGAAGCTTTGAAGCTGGGTTAGCTACTCAGGGTACTCTACCCCCAGAGATGGGTATGACCTTGAGTGAGGTAGTTCTCTTTAGCTGAAGGCAGTTACTGGAGATGGATTCTGTAGGGAGCCATCAGCCACCATCACTGTCTCCAGCTGGAGGAGTAAGTGCCACAGTCTATGAAAGGGAGATCCAGACGGTACACCACCCTATTCACTACAGTCTCCCGCTGTGCCACTCAAACCTATTTGCTTCATGTAACCAATTCTAGAAATAACTATTCCAGGATACAGGTTGGTCTTATTCCCTGGGGGAAAAGGAAGGTTAATGGGATGAACTACAACCCTCACCAGTACAACTACAGCTGGTCTCAGGGCTGCAATTCGTGCTCATCACTTCCTTCCTCTCACCCTCAGCCAACATCTCTGCTCATCTGTATGGCTTAGCGGATGGAATGACTCAAACTCCTATTCCTTCGCAAGTCATAGAACTTGTAGTAGTCTATTTACCATCAAAATTGGGGAAGAGAGTACCAAGAGACACTCCAGTAGATCACCTGGGTGCTAACCACAGTCATCCCTGTTTCCTGCTTCCCCCTGATGATCTGATAATTATTCTCTCCTTGCCTGCTGCTATTTTGGCACAAGAAGCCTGAAATGACCAGGAAGCAGTGATAGCTCAAAGGTTAATGATTAAAGTATTCCTCCTCTGGGAACTAGGACTTCTAAGTCCTAGAGTTTCAGGGATGAGAAACACAGATTCCCAAATGGGTCACTGGGAGTGATGGTAAGCAGGGTTGCACCTACTTCAAACTCTTTTATCCATTTACTCTACCTTTGGGGACATGGCACCGTATACTGATCATTCATTTTGTGTATGTACCTTACTCTAGAGGAAGGCTCTTCATTTTTTTAGGATATCGTCTTCAGTCTTAACCCATTGCTCCTCCAAAAGACTGTACTTAGGCTGTATCAAGTTAGCGGCTTCTCAGAGGTTGGTATGTGATAGGATGAGGGGCTCCCATGGTCGTGTATTCATGCCCACACCCCTTTTGCTGTTAAGTGTGTTATTTGATCTTCTGTAATATTATGCATGATCCCATGTCTGTGGCTCAGAAACTTTGGGAGCTCTCAGTACTGCAGGCTGAAGCCTTGAGAATAAGAAAGGTGGAATATGTGTATAGTCCAATCAGGAATTTCTGCCCTTTCCAGAGTAGAAGGAGTTCAGTATAAACAACTTGCTACCAAAAAGTTAGTCGGCCTCCTCAAGGAACATTGTTTTATTGGGTGCTCTGCATCGGGCTCTTTACTGGTAGATTGAATGTATGGCAGCTCCAGTAGCTGCCGGTGAGCCCGTGTTGTTGGGCAATGCACAGGTCCAATCCCTGCCACAATAGCCTCTAAATTTATGCACCTTTGATGTCACCACTGGAGCCTGGCTGATATCACCTGGCCAGATTGTTCCATCTAATTGATTGTGTCTCTTTCATGGAGGATACAATCTGGTGTTTAGATGTTTTCAATTAGCAATAATCATGCCTGGGATAAACTTCATTGACTACAGTACTTCATTGACTACATTGCACAAAGCTTGAGGTTTAGATGTGATTCAGAGATCTTTATAATACTTGATATCCACTCCCAGAGGCCCATCCAAATCTTTTCCAAATCTCCATGTCCCTGATCTTTCAATCACTATCCCTCCAGACCCCTGGTCAATCAGCCAGGCCATTTGACTTTGCTCATAATCTACATATATATATTCTTACTCTGGGCCATTTCTCTCTTCACGTAAGGTAGATGGCCTGGTATACCAAACATTCTGCCTATTGAGAAAAGCTCCGGACTGCTCTCTTTCAGGGCTTTCCCTAAGAGGGGCAGCCATCTATTCTGAGTGCAACCACATACCCACGTACCAAGCCGACAAAGCTTGGCCTTTTTCCTCCTCAGTCACTTGGTCATAAGTGTGAGTCAAGGGGGAAGTTCCTTGGACAGCAGTGATTGAAAATATGGTGGTCAGGGACACCTGCCATTATGCCCTCTGGTCATGCTTGAGCCTGATACCAAATATAACACTTTCATCTGATGATGGTGCTGCATGAACCTTTGACTCAGTGCATCTCAGGGAACTCAGCTCAAGATGAACAGTTCTCGCCAGTTGATTATCCAATAGTGGGGCATTCTTACTCCAATAGGGTCCAATATTTTGTCAGAATCCATTATATAAATGGTGTGTAATTCTCTACTGCAGGTGGCCTGATTTTACAACAGAACCGTCAGGGTTTATGTTGTGATTCTTCTCTCAGGGTCTGCTGTCATCTCTCCATAGAACATTTTTTCTACCACCAATGCCTCTAATACTACGGAGTCTACTAGGTTGTATAGCCTAAGTGGCAGAGCCACTTGCATCATGGCCTGGACCTGCTATAATGTCGGTTTTTACTCTGGAAACCGTAATCAAAGACAACACCCTTTCACATTACTGAGTAAATAGGTCAGAACAGAATGTGCTGCCTGCACAACCCAAATGCTTAAGAGGCATTGTGATTCTTTCTTAGTGTTTGGAGGTATCAGATATAATAACGTGTCCTTACCTATAGGACATGTCTTGCCATGCCGCAAATCACAGTGCCTCTAAAATCTTTACTAACGTTATAGGCCACTTTAT
The DNA here is from genome assembly GCF_039906515.1 of Pseudorca crassidens. Taxonomy (NCBI): domain Eukaryota; kingdom Metazoa; phylum Chordata; class Mammalia; order Artiodactyla; family Delphinidae; genus Pseudorca; species Pseudorca crassidens. Next base: position 21,313,505 of record NC_090307.1, on the reverse strand, counting down.
CTCCATAGGGTTTGTCTCTCACTACTGGAATGTATATTTTTTTACCAAAGCCTTCCACGTATTTGCCATTTCTTGCTCAACTTGTCCGGTGAACATGCTGTCATTAAGATAATGGACAAGTGGATTATGCTGCAAAATATCTGGATGGTCCAGGTCCCTTTGGACTATATTAAGACAGACATGGGAGAGTTAGCATAGCTCTGGGACTGAAATGAATGATGATTTTTCATTCCTAGTGAATGAGAAAATGTTTTGGTTATCCTTTCTTATAGGGATAGAGAAGAACACATCACTGTGGCTAAATGTGACTGGCGGTCATTTGCATTTCATGCAAAGATACAGCATCTGGTATAGCAGATGCAATGGGAACCACCACTTAGTTAAGTTTGTGGTTGTCCCCTGTCATCTTCTAGGTGTGATCTGATTTTTATAAGGGACCAGATAGGGGAATTAACTTAGAATGTGATAGGAATTACCATTCTTTAGGACTTTAAGAGTGGCAGTCACCTCCGCCCTTCCCCCAAGATGTGATATGATGCAGTGATAAATGGAATATAAATAGTGAAATATAAATATATAGTGGAATAAATATAATATGTGTATAAATAGTGGAAACAAATATAAGAAGTAGAATGTAATTTTTGCATGCAATATGGGTCCCACCTTTTAAAACAAACAAATCTAAATCTATTTCTATATTTGTAATAAAACTATTATTTTTATTTTAGAAATCAAAATACATGGATGCAAACAGTATCAAACAGCAAGCAATATACACTAAAGCATTGCAAGCGTTTTAGAAATGTGAGTGTGATTTTGCCTTTAACTTCAGGCCCCAGAGAAGCTACTGGGAGTATTCTCTACCCCTTGGGACACTTAGGTGGCCTTAGGAATAAGACTTTTGTATTTTAGTATTTTCAATCTCGTAAGAAACTTAGAAACATAAGAAAATAAACACTGTTTTAACTTATGGAAAATAACATGCCAACAGAGCTATCATCAGTCCTATTTAGAGTAAGATTTAAATAAATACAGACCCAAAGGAAAACACAGAGAGAATAACATATTCTAGAACATTCTTGTGTTGGATACTGTGTGCTAAGCATTTTATATGCATCATTCCTTTCACTTCTACAATAATCCAGTCTAGAATATATTTCTGTTCTCATTTCGAATGTTAGAAGGTTGTGCCCCGAAGAGGACCATGCAATATAAAATAGCTACAAAGTGGTAGAGCTGGATTTGAAAACACTGTTGAATCTTTGTTAGTGGGTAGTAGCATGCTGAGTTCGGGCTTTACAATCACATATTAATTGATTCCTCTCAAGAGTCCTATGGAGGAGATAGAATTGTTTTCCCCTTACTTTGTGGGTGAGGAAACTGTGGCTCAGGGAAGGTAATTAACTTACCAAGGCCACACAGCCAGTCAGCCCTCTGACTTTTGCACTTAACTTTCTCATCCACTCTGCCATGATGTGACTGACCACCCATATTCTGTCCACCACATGGAGCTTTGTCAGGTGAATGGGTGATATTTCAGATTTATTTGAATCTAGTCAGACTGGTTTGGGAATTATTGATAGAGGAGAAAAGCTTGGAATTAATTAAAATTTCTAACATTCTGCCACTCAAATGATCTCTGTCCAGATTCCCACTGTGCTAGAGGTCATTACTAAGTGTGGGTCAGTCATAATATTGTCTTAAGAGTCTTAAAGGTAAGCATCACATCATCTCTGCTATTCAGGAATCCATACTTTAACCAAAAATACACTTGATGCAACTAATCTTACTTATCAAATACAGTTAAGACAGTGTGACTTGTAGGGGTGGGGGAACAGTGCATGGAGAAAGAATCCATAAGGATCAACAGTCCCATTAAATGTAAATAGTCTAAACACTCTAGTTAAAAGATAGAGATTGTCTGGTTGGATAGAAAGACCCAACTATATGCTGCCTACAACAAGTCCATTTCACATATGAAAACACAAATATGTTAGAAATAAAAAGATGAAACAAGATGTATCATGGTAACACTACAAATAAATAGATAAGAAAAAAAATTAACCTGGAGTTTCTTTACTAATGTCAGGCAAAATAGATTTCATGGCAAGGAATATTATCAGCGATAAAAGGTTTATTTCATAATGATAAAGGTTCATTAATCAAGAGAACATAATCCTCAATGTGAATGCAACTAATAATAGATCTTCAAAATACATGGAACAAAACTGACAGAACTGCAAGAAGAAATAATCTACAGTTATAATTGGAGAGTTCAACACTCCTTTGTCAATAACTAATCAAACAAGTTGACATAAAATCGTTAAGGATATAGAAAATTTAAACAACTGTATCAACCAGATTGACCTAATTGATATTTCTAGAACACTCCACTGAACAAGAGCAGAATGAATACTCATTCTTCTCACGTGCACACAACATTTTCCCAGTTAGAGCATATCCTGGATGTACAAAAGAAGTCTCAAATGGACCTGGAGGGTATTATCCTTAGTGAAGTAAATCAGACAGAGGAAGACCAAAAAACAAAAAACCAGACAGAGTGACTTGTCATGGTGTTTTAATTGTTCAACATTTATTAAGCACGCTGAAAATGTATGAAGACTCACATAACAAATACAAATTAGAGATAGTAGATGCCATTCAAAGAAAGTTCAATTCTTTATATTTATACTCCTTAAATTCTAATACAGCTAGTGCTTGGTGTATTTTTGTTTGTTGTTGTTCTAACCCTATTTTTAGTACCCCTTTTCACACAGAATGACAAGGCTCCTATTGTTTTGAAAAGTTCTTTCACTTATTGTTTTATTTTGTTCCCAGCTTTAGGTGAGAAGCTCCAGGTTAAAAAATAGGTTTAAAACATTTTTTTTTTCAGATCGTCTACTCATGGGTCTTTAACCTATAGTGTCGTTCCATCAAAAAAACAATAGTTAGTGAATAAGCCTAAATGACTAGTGCATGCTGTGCACAGCTGTCTTTGTTATTTTGTGTTGACAGATATCCACCAAGGATCTATAGATGACCTTAACTTTCTCTGACAATATTGACAAAATATATATACCTATTTAGTTGATATCTGAGTTTGATATATTGTGGAACATAAGAAAATTCAGTTGAAATGAAAAATAACCCGTCCTCAAAATAAAACACGCATCATTATAAAGCAAGAAAAATCAAATAGAGAAGTGAGTTTTCCATATCTTCTGTTATTTTTCAGTGCCAGTTCTTATTTAAATAAAGATCTCCCTGATAACCAGACAAAATATTCTTTAGTTCTGAAAGATGTGGGCTGAGTGTATGTATATAAAAACATACAAAAGCAGAATAGACTATCTTGAATAGAGAAGAACGATTCTTTCTCTAAATGATTTTCTCCTAATAATATGACACTTATTTGGGAGAAAAAAGAAATAAAAATACTATGTAGCATATTTCATATCCTTCTCTTGCCTTGTCTTCTTGATCTCATAAATAGAAAGAGACATGAGATAACAAAATTGGTGGCCCAGACATAAGTCTTTGGATCTCATGAATTTCATATCCAATTTCTGCCATACAGACTACCTGCTTTCTTTTCATATGTCTGCCTTACTTCTCATTATTTAATATGAGCCTTTGAGCCCAATTCTGATCAGCTATTTTAGGTCTTTAACACGCTTGCCTAGAAAGGATATTGTGACCCTTGGGGAAATTCAACTGAATGAAGTGGTAAATGCCTTTTGCTTTTTATATCAGGAACAATAACAACAATGATAAAACCTCATACCAAGTAGATACTTTCTTGCATATAAAACGTTATCCTAGAATAAGTTATTCCTATTTTCTGAATGCAGATGCTAAGTGGTTGCTCAAGCTTCTAGTCTAATAGGGAACTTTGAAGTAGAACAAATCATTACCATGAGTTCCAGGAGTATATTCATACAAGAGGTAGGGCTAGCACAATGAAGAGCTTAAGCAACTCTTCTGTGGAACAGAGGAACTCATCTCTGAGGATGTGACATCTAAGCTAAGATGGACGTTGAAGAAGGAAGATGATTTTTGCCAACCTGTCCAGAAGGGCAGAGAAATGGCTGGTAGAAGACATGTTATACCCAAAGCCTAGAGAAATAACACAGAAGCAGAAGTATATATTCAGAGAAGTATGTGTGGTTCAGTAAGATGGGAGAGATACTCAAGGGCTGAATCACAGTCTGTCTTTCAGAATAGGGCAAAGAAAATTGGACTTTTTGTCTAGGCTGTGTGTGGGATGTTGGGGGCTAGGATGTAAAAGATAGGCATGCTCCTACTGGTGTTTTTAAGAGAGAACTCTGGAAGCAGTGTGGATGATAGCTGGGTTAACAGTGGCAGGAGGCAACACTAGAGATAGAAAAACTAATCGGGAAGGTATATCGTCCATTGGTTAGGCAAGAGAGAATAAGGCCATCTAAAACAACAGTACAAAAAGCGTGAGTAGATATATTAGAAGGTCTTCAAAATGTAGAGATTACTCTGAGTATGTGTGGATGCATTAGGGATCTGGGACGATTCCTAGATTCTTGATTTAACTGTATAGATGGTAAAACCAGTACTTACAAAGGGCAGAAGACTAAGAAGAGTGATTTAGTGCATTTAGACAGAAAGAACCTGGCTAGTGAGTTCCTTGAGGGTGCCTGTCTTTGCATTTCAAGCACCTGGTAAAAGGCCTAACAAGGGCAGGCTCTCAATTACTCACTAGAAGGCCTGAAAGCAAATTCTGTTTTCCTGCTTAAGTGACAATACCAGTGATTTAGTAAAAGATGAAGCAAAGGAGGTAAACGTTTAAAAAGATCTCAAAGCATATAATTGAAAAATTTATAATCAAAATAGGCAAAATTAATAGTCTGACTGAAAAGGAATGTTCTGCTGTGTGTATTTGAGAGATTGGAGCAGAAGGAAAGATGAATGCAAAATGTTTTGTAGTATCCCCAGAGGGAAGTAATTATGGTCTGAACTGGGTGGCAACTCAGCTCATGGAGAGAAAGATAAATCCAAAGAATACTATGAAAGAGGAAATGCTTAGCAGTTTGCATTTGAACTGAAAAAGAGATTTTAATGCTGACTGGGAATCCTGTAAGTTATTGGCATTGCTGCTGGTGATGAAAAGCTTAAGGGAGAGTATGACGGAGCCTTATCGTGCACCCTAAGTTCCTTGATAGGCTATAAGTGAGTCATTCTCCTACTGATGAGAGGATTCCTCCTTGCTGGACATTTTTTTTTACCCAGCTCTGAGGAAGGGACTCATTGTACTGCCATCTTGGAAGGAATTAAAGGGCTATGCATTAACATAAGATAACCATTGAGAACATACTGTCACCGCCAGGACCAGAACATATTGATTTGATTATCCCTTAACTATCAGAAGGATATAACTGATCACTTCTTTTTCTTCTCTCTCCTCTTTGTCTCTCCTTTCTGTGATAGACAGATTAGAACTGAGAAATAGATTAGAAGTGGAAGGACTAACTTTGGTTCTTCGCCACCTGAAAATATTCCATGTAATTTACCCTGACTATCCTTGTTAGAGTGTTAAATATCGACTCAACAGTTTAATATGGATTTATGTAATGAGTTCACAAATTGATTTTGCAGAGTACGCTTGCTTTAGGAAATAAGCATCTATTCACGTGGCTTGGATGCCATACCTGTATGTTTTGAAATGATGAATGGATTTTTTTTAAATGATAAGGATTCTAATTTATGATCATTTTATCATCTCAATATTTAAAAAGCTCAGAGTCCAAAACAAAACAAAACAATGATTTAGAAGCTCCAGCTATCTCGTAGGGGAAGCAGTCTCTATAGGGTAGCAGTGCTAATATCTCTGAGTAACAGTATTAAACAAAAAAGACTTTCACCCTATGTCTGCGAAACCTCCACTTTCTCTTTTCCCTGTGCAAGAAAGTCATATGTACCTTATTTAAACATTAATTATTTAGCCTGAATTGTCTGCAGCTCATTTGTAAAATAAAATTCCTTGCAAGTTTGAAGATGAATCCAAGAGCGGTGCCTCTCTCATGCGGGTCCCCTCCTTCCCTATCTCGGGTGGCCAAATTTGATGTAATTGTAATTGGTGATGGGGTGGCGATGACAGTGTCAGCCAATCATTCTAGGCATGACTGCTAAGATTTGTAATTATAATGTCCTTTATTCCCATTTAAATTCAGCAGTATCTTCACATTACTATTCTTTCTCTTGAAACATGGAAATTTGGATATGGAGGTTGGGGATGGTTAAGAGAAAGGGTTTTGCCTTCTTGAAATCTATACTTTTTCACAGTCTATCCCATTTCTCTAAGGCACCAGAGACAGGGGAGGCCAGCTATCAAGAATGGTAATTTACAATCCAAGAGTGCTTAATCTAAAATCTGTCCTTGTCGAAGGAGAGCATGTTGGTCCCCATGCAGCAGTAATGGGAATTTTATTTCAGCATAAGCTTCAAATTGTATTTCAAATTGTATTCTTTAAACTACCCTGTCCTTATCAGTTTATGCAATGTACAAGTCTTGTGGGCCTTCAACCTCGTTCTACTTTTAAAATAGAAATCACTAAATGTAAACTCTGAAAATGTAAACTAACCTCATAAACTGATTACAAACATAATCGTTATACAGTTTTGATGGGATCTAGCTTTATTAGTAATCATTTCTCCTGGTGATTAAAATTTAACTCTCCAAAGAGACCTTTTTCCCTAACAGACTTGTCTCTCTTTCACTGTAACCATGTTATATTCTAAAATTACTTCCCTTAATTTTCACTTTCATATACAATAGAGATTTGCTTACCATGGCTGTTAAAAAAAAGTCATAGTTGAGGAATATATTATTTTAGAGTAAAAACTGGATCGAGTAGACAAGAATGAAAATACATACATAAGATCTTTATAACTATTTTTGTTCACTTACAAATCACTAGGCAGCATGCTAAATAAAGGCAGTATCAAAGACATAGTAATAATGGGTATTTTGTTTTAACTCTATTTATAAGCCCTGTTTGCTGGAAACCTTTAAAGATGTCTTACCCTCATAGATTCCAGGTGATGTGTATAAAATATTTTGCTTCAGAAAACACATATCCTAACTTTATTTTCCCTTGTTTTCTGGTCTGGGACTAAGTTAAGTACCAATATCTGGCTTCCGCGTACTGCCTCACTGAATCTCTCCTCTGTTATCCCAAGTTTATCCTATTTACATCTGCTGTAGTGGATCCCTAAATGCTACACCTCACTGAGTTCTGCATCCACCTACCCCTGTAACACTGGTCCATTTTTTTCCTTCATAGCAGATTCTACTAGGGACCAAGTCTTAAGATTTTTTTTTCACCTTTACTTTTTCTTCCAACAACCTTCCCAAGGCATTATTGATTAAAAAAAAAAAAAAAATCCAACAGGTATCATCATCCCCTCTTCCTCATCAAAACATTCATTTTTCTCTGCTGTGTTTTAACACAATATTTTGTCCTCAAACCTCAGTTCCTTTATGTTTTCCAGTTATCTCATATGAGAGTGACAATTCGAGTGCTAGAAATGGCAGATTGATGACTGTGTATGTGGTATATATGTAAAATTATATATATTATTACTTCAAGAAACGTCAGATATCCAAATTGACTTGGAAAAGACTTGATTTCTCATATGTGAAACTCTTGATGCCTGAAGAGTGGCACAGTTATGGTTTGGATGCTTGGTGATGTGAAGGCAAACTGACAGTGTTAAAAGTTTGCACTGTGTGTTGGGTCAGTTTCTCCTAAAGCATATAATGCTGTCAAGAATACTAGGACGGGGCTTCCCTGGTGGCGCAGTGGTTGAGAGTCCGCCTGCCGATGCAGGGGATGCGGGTTCGTGCCCCGGTCCGGGAAGATCCCGCGTGCCGCAGAGCGGCTGGGCCTGTGAGCCATGCCCCGCAGAGCCTGCGCGTCCGGAGCCTGTGCTCCGCAACGGGAGAGGCCACATCAGTGAGAGGCCCATGTACAGCAAAAAAAAAAAAAGAATACTAGGACCTAAGGACTTTTTTTTTGAATTTTATTCAATTTATTTTTTTCTATGGCAGGTTCTTATTAGTTATCCATTTTATACATATTAGTGTATATATGTCAATCCCAAAGGACCTAAGGAATTTTTAAGACCACTTTTTGTTGACTATTTCTTAGATTCATCCAGGGAACACTTTGCATTCTGAAAGTATGAGCAACTAAAATGTCATATCCATAACTAGCAAGATTCCTTACCCAGTTTTTAGAATGACTATATTTTACCTTTCTGCTGTTCAAAATAAATTTCAAGACATAAAGGTACCAAGAGTTTATGATACGATGCTGCTATTTAGAGAGAATCTGTGGAAATCTCTTTGTTCACATATGTATAGATACATGGTCAAAATTTTGGAATAGTCTTGTCAACAATCAAATTCCCCTACTCTGTTTCCAGATATTGGAGTCTTTGGGGAGAAAATGAATGGCTATAGTGATGGCAGCAGAAATCGTTGTTTACAGTGTTTTTCAACGGCTGAGGCATCTGAATATCAGAGTGAACATGGATGTGATGGATTTTTACTGTGGCACTTCTTTCACGCTGGAACATTTCTCTAGGTTGCCTCCCCCGCATGGTTCTACGTTAGCGTGGGCCAAAAGAGAAATTTTATATGAGATTTGGCAAATAGATACAAAAGAGGAGCGAGGAGCCATACTTCTTTGTGTTTTGAGGTTGTTGCAGGCGCAAGGTACTGCTCATCTGCTGACAAACCTGTTGGCACGAGGTAGCATCCTGGCCAGCGGCAACTCTAGGTCCTGCCATATCTTCTGCTTCAGCTTCTCCACCTCCTGAGCTAGGTGTGTGTTTAGGTCTGTGCTGGAGATGGTGAGAGACTGACATGGATTCCAGTCTGTCCTCATGGGTTCCATCTAAGCTTTGTAGATTTCATCTTGTCCTTGCTTTCTCCAGTCCACAGCCATCTTCCCCTTCCAACTCGCTGCCTGATGACTTCAGTCTCAATGACCAGATTCAGGAACAACAGCCTTACAAACACTGTATAACCAGCCCTGACAACTGTGTAATATTAAATCCTGTAATAAGTTCTGCTCCCTGCACAAACCCCCCACCCTGACTCTCATGCTCTGATCAAACCCTGATTGATACAATGGAGAAATGGCAGCAGTAACAAAAGTGGCCAAGAATTTGGGGAAATGGGTGAAGGATTACTGAAGAGAGAGACCCTTAAATGATTTGGCCAGTTTCTAAGACACATTATGTCAATATTTACTTTATTTTTTAAATTAAAAACTCTTAAAATTCTCTTCATCTACTAAAGTTGTAACCTCTAAAATGTGAGTCTGAATATACAAGGGTCCCCGAAGGAAATGTGAAACATACTTAATTCAAGGAAGGCTTAATAAAGAAACTGTTAACAAAGGTGTTGGCTAAGGTACAAGAAAATACAAAAGATAGTGCAGTACTGAGAGGCTATTAACAGTGGAGCCGTCATCGTCCCTTGGCTCAAAGGGGGAACTTGGTAAAGCAGTTACTAGAATTGGAAGAACAGAGGGCCTTACAAAGAGGGATACTTTGAAAAAAGTTGTAACTTGCATTGGAGGGGAACAGCTGGCTTAAGACAGATCTGCACGGAGACAGGTAGGAATAAAAACCTCAGATTCACACTCATTCCTCATTCAGATTCCTGTCAGTGCTCAACAGTGGGTGTACTCAAAAAAAACCCAAGGTCAGACAGAGACAGACAAATATCATATGATATCACTCATGTGGAATCTAATTTTTAAAAAATGATATAAATGAACTTACTTACAAAGACTAACAGATTCCAAAAACAAACTTATGGTTATCAAAGGGGAAGCATGGTGGGGAAGAATAAATCAGGAGCTTGGGATTAACATACAGACACTACTATATATAAGATAGATAACCAACAAGGACCTACTGCACAGCACAGGGAACTGTACTCAATATTCTGTAATAACCTATATGGGAAAAGGATCTGAAAAAGAATGGATACATGTATAACTGAATCACTTTGCTGTACACCTGAAACTAAGACAACATTGTACATCAACTATACTCTGATAAGATAAAACAAAAAAACCCAAACAAAACAAAATGCCAAAGGTCAAGGAAGCCTTCTGATATGCCAGAGATGTTTGAGAGGTCAGCCGCTCAGAGATGGGATGGAGAGTGTACAGAGTGCGTCTGTGTGAAAACAAAACACATCCAGCCCAGGATCTTGATCATTTGTTCACAAGTTTGTTCTTTTTATTCAAGAAGATTTGAGAAAGGAAGAGTGGGCAAGAAGTCACAGACGTGGACTTCCCTGACAGTCCAGTGGTTAAGACTTCACCTTCCAATGCAGGGGGTGCGGGTTCGATCCCCGGTCAGGGAGGTAAGATCCCACATGCCTCGTGGCCAAAAAACCAAAACGTAAAACAGAAGCAATATTGTAACAAATTCAGTAAAGACTTTAAAAATGGTCCACATCAAAAGAGCCTTAAAAAAAAAAAACAACCTCAATTATTAAAAAAAAAAAAAGTCACAGATGCACAGGGTAAATACTCACTCTATACACAGAATAGTGTCCCCCCAAAGATGTCCGCATCCTAATCCTTAGATCATTTGAAATACTATGTTTCCTTGCAAAGGAGAATTAATGTAACAGATGAAATTAAGGTTGATAATCAGTTGATCTTAACATACGGAGATTATTCTGGATTATCCAGGTGAGCCCAGTGTAATCACAGGAGTCCTGAAAAGTGGAAGAGGGAGACAAAGGAAGAGGGCAGAGCAATGTAATGTGAGAAGGATATGACTTGTAATGCCTGGCTTTGAAGATGAAAGGAAGTCCCACAAGCCAAGGAATGTGGGCGAACAGCCTCTGCAAACTGGATTCCTTCTTAGAGCTTTCAGAAAGGAACACAGCCCTGCCAACACCTTGATTTTAACGCAGTGAGAACCTTGCCAGCTTTCTCACCTCCAGAACTATAAAAATAACAAGTACGTGTTGTTTTATGTCGCCAAGTTTGTGGTAATTTGCTACAGCAACAACAGGACACGAATACATTTGCATGCAGATTTCCTCAGTTTTGACTCTACGTTCTGATCACCTCGGTTAATTCTTATAGAAGTTGTGCACCATTGAGCAAAGAGTGATTTTATATTAATGTTTAGGATTACCACTGCCAAGGAATTCTGTCTTAATATTTCACAAGAAGAGTTATGGAATTATGATCCTTTGTGGTTCTTAATCTAAACAGGAAGAGAGTTTCTGCCAACCCATTTAAAACCTCCCCCATCATCCAGGTACTCAAAGGAAATCCAATCTTCACAACAGGAGGAGGGGAAACAAATCAGGAAGCCAAAGGGTATTACTCTCAGGGTAGGAGGCCTGAGATTTTGTGTTCAGTAGCTTTTCCTGGAATTAATAAGTGAAGGCCAAGGATTATAACAAAGATATGAAGCAAGAATTTAATACCAACTAGGTGACATAGAAGAAGAAAAATGTGTACAAGAAAACCACTCCAAATTAAACCTAGGCAGAGGTTTGTTTGTTTTCCCCAAAATAATTGAGTCCTCATAAATTCCTTAGAAAAGAGTCATATTAGAACCCAATCCTGGTTCTTAGGTTTCTAAGTATAAGAAATTGGAGTAAACAATGCCACAGTCTTATTGTGATTTGTAGGTTAAATAAACTCCCCAAATCATCTAGCCATCTTAAATTTCAACCTTAAAGATACTACAGGGTGTTGTTATAATGGGTTTCCTGGATTGTTTAAACCCTACCCAATCAACATTATCGAATTCTGGTGTCAGGAGTAGAGAAACCATTAAAAAGTACCTCTTAGAACATTCTGTGTCATGTCACCAGGCTATGTTCTCCTTAATTGCGCTTTTATTCCTATTAAATAAAATAGAAATATCAAGCTAACTTTTCAGATGGAAAGGTGAATGAATCCCCACAGCTCCCTCTAAAACCACACCGCTCTGTTGCTTGTTCTTAAGTTTAGACAATACGAAGTAATCCATTTCTTTTTCAAACAAATTCATGTTTGTCATAACTGTCCTTCTTTAAAAAGTAACCTCTCTTGTGGACTTAATGATGATGAAACGACAGACCGTCAGTCAGTCAAGCAGGATAAAGTGAGCACTTTAATTTTTTATACAAATTCCATATCTCTGGGCTTCCCTGGTGGCGCAGTGGTTGAGAGTCCGCCTGCCGATGCAGGGGACACGGGCTCGTGCCCCAGTCCGGGAAGATCCCACATGCCGCGGAGCGGCTGGGCCCGTGAGCCATGGCCACTGAGCCTGCGCGTCCGGAGCCTGTGCTCCGCAACGGGAGAGGCCGCAGCGGTGAGAGGCCCGCGTACTGCAAAAAAAAAAAAAAAAAAAAAAAAACAAATTCTCTATCCCTGCCACCCTAATTTCTGGTGGCATGTTTTCTGATATCATTGCTACCCAGCATTTCTTAACAATGATGCCATTATAAGTTCCAGCAGTGATTTCCTGTTATTTTGCATTATATTTAAATTGGTTTCTTATGAACACTGTTAATGATCATAAAGCTCTCATTTTGAATATTGAGAAAGATTAGCCAGCAATGAACATTAATTCAACACTGGATAAGTTTGGAATGCGTGATAATATGAATATGCTCTAATAAGGAACTCTATCCAGTTGTGTATTATTTATAAGAATGTGACCAGACATTCCTCAAAATAATGTGACTTAGTCATTAGTTTTATAAAGCAATGCCATGCTTGTATTCATGTATTTTTAAATATTTCTTTTTTCACATCTCTGTCTTCTTCTCTGTCTTATTTTCCTTGGAAAAGGGGAGAGAAAAATCTGAGATGTGATAGGATAGGAGAACATCAAAAATGTCATTTTTGGTACCTTCCCCCATCTATAGTGAGCTAAGGCCTGTTTACACCCCAATCTGTACGTGGCTTTCATGGCTCAGAGGCACTTGTCTTTTAGGTCCCTTCCTCCATTAAAAAAAAAATTAAGAATTTTATTTTATAATTACATGGGTATGAAGACTAATATAATCCAGGTTGGATTGCATTCATTTCTTTCCTGCTGATTCAAAAACAAAAATGAAAACCTATTCCTGGACCCCTAACAGTGCTGGGGGCCCTCGGCACTATGCTCCGTGTGTCCCGTGGATGGCAGCCCCGTGACAGCCAGTGGTTACACTTTCAGTAAACTTAGCCTAACTTTCTAAGTGCTTTGCAGTCTCTTGATGCGTAAGACAGCTAATCAATTGTTTTTTCCTATTGTTTAATAAATCATTTTTACTTTAAAATCACTTTTATGTCATAGGTATATTCTGTGAGGTTGTGTCAATTAATTTTTTAATCAATGAAACAATTCCTTTTCATTAACTTTTGTTATTACCACAAAGGAATTGAATCTTATTTCATATCAATTTCCAATTCAAATAGCAACTCACGTTTAAGCTTTGAGAATCTTTGACTTCTAATTTCTTACTGCTCCCCTTCTGTTTGCACACACTTCTGTCCTAGAGCTCATGTTTTGACACACATACTTATGTTTAGGAAAGGTGTTAAAAATTTAGGGAAATCTTTTGTTCTGCCAAAAGAGATTATCTGTAACCTACCTGTGATGTCACTTGGAATACTAACATGTCTGTTTTATTTTTTCTAAAAGCAAGGGATATAAGAAAATATTCTTAATAGCAAACATATATCTTTAGAGGCAAATAGTCTGTATTCCTTAAGTAACAAATAGAACTCTAAATACCAGTTCATGAGGCTAGTGCATGCTCTTACTTTCTGATAGTTAAAAATATCCTTGCAGATTGCTAGAGTTTGCCTCAATACTCTGTGCTATGCAGAAAAGTATACTAGAACTGGTGTTTTGAAGGGTGCTTTAAGGAATGTGTAGTGTTTCCTGATCCTAAGACTGTCCAAACCAGTTCAACCAAGTTACTAAATAAGCTTAGTAATTTTTCATAGTTTATCTAGAATCTCTTAGAGTTTAGGCAAATTTTAGAATAAACTAAAATTTATTAGTTTGGATTATTAACTGTGCTCCACAGTTAATGTACAGCCTTGCCCTACAGACCACAGGTGTCCTGGGGTCATCATGTTTACAACGCTTAGGGCAGCTGCGTCCTGATGGAATGTCAGGAGTCAGTGCAGAATTGCAACATCAGGTCCACATCCTGAAGTGGTACTTCATTCCTCCAGGGAGTCATTCTCAGCAGGAGTTGAGCCCCAACTATCTACAACATGTGAATATAAGAGAGATGGGCTCTCTTAGCGGCAACATTTTAAGTTGGAAAATGTAAATCAAAGACTTCCAATAAATTTGATGTTCAATGTACTTAGAACTCATATAGCCAGTGTAGATCCAAGAAGCTGCAGCTAGCTTTTCATCTTTCCAAAATGATGAGAGAATGATGATATCCAAGAGAATAACATTAAAAAGAATTACTTTGGGGGCTTCCCTGGTGGCGCAGTGGTTGAGAGTCTGCCTGCCGATGCAGGGGACACGGGTTCGTGCCTAGGACCGGGAGGATCCCACATGCCGCGGAGCAGCTAGGCCCGTGAGCCATGGCCGCTGAACCTGCGCATCCGGAGCCTGTGCTTGGCAACGGGAGAGGCCACAACAGTGAGAGGCCCGCGTACCGAAAAAAAAAAAAAAAGAATTACTTTGGTCTTTCTACAACAACAACAAAAATCTTCTTTATCCTTTGATAGGAAGGTAGATAGGTAGGTAGGTAGATAGATGAGAGTGAGAGAGAGAGAGAGAAAAAGAGAGAGAGCCTTTAAAATTTGGTGAATTCTAAATACCACTAATAAAAATCTATGGGAGGGATTTCCCTAGTGATGCAGTGGTTAAGAATCCGCCTGCCAACGTAGGGGACACGGGTCCGATCCCTGGTCCAGGAAGATCCCACATGGTGCGGAGCAACTAAGCCCGTGCACCACAACTGCTAAGCCTGCGCTCTAGAGCCCATGAGCCACAACGACGGAGTTCACGTGCCACAATTACTGAAGCCTGTGCCCTAGAGCCCGTGCTCCTCAACAAGAGAAACCATCGCAGTGAGAAGCCTGTGCACCACAACGAGGAGTAGTCCAGTTCCCCGCAACTAGAGAAAGCACTCGTGCAGCAATGAAGACCCAACGCAGCCAAAAATAAAATAAATAAATAAATTTATAAAAACAAAAAGCTCCATAGGGCTGAAATATTTGCTGATTTCTCAGTTTAGAATTTGAGGTCATAAAGAACTTTGGGAACTATCTTTAATTACTATGAAAAATTTTTTAAATTCTAGACTTACTGCAATGGTAGCTTGCTATAAAATAACATGTTCATTATTCATAGACTCATACTTTTGATCAAAGTGACTTCTTAAACTTCAAAATTTAGAGATGTTAGTGTTAGTCTTAACAACTAGAATACACTTATAAAGGTTTTAAAACATTATTTATCATCAGAATACCCGGTGGGTTTATGAAAACCTTAATATGCCCAGGAAGCTATATTTTTAACAAGCCATGCAAGTAATTCTTAAATTCAGGTAATTTTTGGGACCAATGCCTTAAGCAAGTGATCTATTTAAATATTGAATTTCTCTTCTTAATTTTCTTCTCCCCCACTCAGAGATGCAAATGCATAATAAATTATTAGAGGAATTAGTGATGAGTCCATGATTAGAAAATGGACATTATAAACCAAACACAACATCATACACTTACTATATGATTCAATGAAATTTTCTTTTTTTTTTTTTTTTTTTTTTTGTGGTATGCAGACCTCTCACTGTTGTGGCCTCTCCCGTTGCCAAGCACAGGCTCCGGACCCGCAGCCTCAGTGGCCATGGCTCACGGGCCCAGCCGCACCGCGGCACGTGGGATCTTCCCGGACAGGGGCACGAACCCATGTCCCCTGCATCGGCAGGCGGACTCTCAACCACTGCGCCACCAGGGAAGCCCCTCTAGATCCTTTTTAACTTTATTCCAGAAGATATCAATAGAAAGAGAGGGAGGCAGGACAGGAGGAAAAGAGGGATGAAGCAGAGAGCCCCAACAATTGTTTAAAAATCATCTTAGTTTATGATATGATCATTATTATTATGATCCTTGTCGATGATAGCATTACCATAATTACTGGGCTAAAAATATCATGACTACTCTATAATGAAGTAAAATGTATTACTATTTAGTGTGGTACATTTTACACAAAATACCTTCTCAAAAGATTTACAAAGCTACATAATGTAGTTGGAAATACATACCAAGGGAAAGACAAAGGGGAAAGTAAAAAATGAGGAAGCAGTAAGTAAAGGTGGCTTTTATTGCATTTGAAATGAGATTTTAGGGCATGATACTAAAAAATGAGTTGAAGTAAGGAAAACCTAGTGTGACAAAAGGAGAGTTGCCATATTAATTTGTCCATTCAATAATAAATTGCTTAGTAGATGTAATTTTATATTCAAGGGGTTGATTAGCTAATGTGGACAGTCTTTGGTTTAAGTTTATACATCTTCTATATTCAGTTTTTTCTATCTTGAGTGCATTCAAAGGTATGAAGTGAGCTACTTGTTGATAGATGAAGAAGTGAGCTGGTCACTTCCCTTTTTTACTGTCTAGTCCTCATAGCCATCATCCTGCCCACACTACATCCTGCTGCTACTTACAAGTTCTTCTGTATTCATCTTGACCAATTATAAAGACGTTTATTGATTGATTGATTGATTGATTGATTGCAGTACGTGGGCCTCTCACCGTTGTGGCCTCTCCTGTTGTGGAGCACAGGCTCCGGACGCGCAGGCTCAGCGGCCATGGCTCACGGGCCCAGCCGCTCCGCGGCATGTGGGATCTTCTCGGACCAGGGCACGAACCCGTGTCCCTTGCATTGGCAGGCGGACTCTCAACCACTGCGCCACCAGGGAAGCCCCTAAAGACGTTTATTTAAAGAAAAATTGAGTGTCCGTCTACTACATACATGGCATGATGTCATATTAAAAAAATATATACTTGCACGGAGCTTAGACTTAATTGAAAGAGATTGACAAATATACCAATAAATTAGACCAGATTTAATTAAATGCATTAATTTTCACGTGTCATTTTAAGGCTCCCAATACATCTAGTGTTTATTACAATGCTATATTAGTCTGCTTGGTCTGCCATAATAAAATATTACAGACTGGGTACCTTATAAACAACACAGATTTATTTCTAATAAACCTGGAGGTTGGAAGTCCAAGATCAGGGTGCTAGCATGGTCGAGGAGGGCCCTCTTCTGGGTTGCAGACTTCTGGTGTTTCCTTCATATAGCGAAGGGGTGAGGGATCTCTCTGGGGAGTCTTTTATAAGGGCTCTACTCCCATTTAAGAGGTCTCAGCTCTCATGACCTAATCACTTCCCAAAGGTCCCACCTCCTCGTATCATCACACTGGGCATTAGGTTTTCAACGTATGAATTTTAGGGGGATACAAACATTCAGACCATAACATATTGACATTCAAAGTGTCCCATATTTGGCCAGTAGCCGTCCTTCCAGCTCCTTACTGTGTCCTTTTGACAGGTTCCAATTACATTATAATCTGGATCATTTTAAAAATACTTTAACACAAAACCCCAAATAATGCAATGAAAAACTCACAGAGTCACATAGAATTGAGTTTAAATGCTGGCATTCCTAGGTCCTAGCTGTGCTGCCTTAGCAAGCAAAACCTGAGTCTTCGTCTTCTAATCTGTAAAATGAGAATGAGGATTAATGAGAAAGCCTATGCAAGGCAACTAGCCCAGGGCTTACGACAATAATAGTAATAATAGCTAATACCTATTGGGCACTATATATGTAATATGTAGGTGTCCTTTATTTCTCTAAAATAGATAGGAATTCAGTAACCTGTCCTTGGCCATACAACTAGTAAGTTCCTGAAGAAGATTTTAAATCCAGGAAAAGTGGCTTTAGAGCCATAGCAGGGAGGTAATAAATGTGAATTCTGTTATTATTAAATGTTAATTGTATTGTAATGAAAGTGGAAGTAAATGAGTTATCTTTACGAAATAGCAGAGGGTCTACCTAATTTCAGTTAGAGGATATAGGAATATGAGTTACACTAGCATAGGAGTCTTCATCCCCCACTCCCCCAAGTGCCCTTAAGCGTCAGATTAGAAGAGAGTAAGAGAGGTGTTTGTGATTTAGCTGAGTATCAGGATATGCATATTAATTTACATGTTCTAAAATCTCATTTCTAACTAAATAAGAATATTTGGCAAAACCTTAGTTCCAAATGCCCTACTGGTCACAGGAAAGAAAAAGGAAGGATAGAAAATCTTTTAGCTGCCACAGTAGAGGCAGAGAAGAGAAAATGAGAGGAAAACAGAGGCAAGAGAGAAGAAGGAAGAAAGGATGGGGTGTGAGAGGGCGGGGGAGAGAGAATGACAAGCAGTCTGTTCAGAGGAGAACATAGTATCTCAGGGGTCAGATGCCTCCTGGTACCCGTGCCATCTCTTGACAAGTCCTGAATACTCAGATCAATTAAATAATCTAATTCCAATACCAGCTTCCAAGAAGAGATTGCAAACAATGGCAGGGGAAATGGGGAGTGCCTATTTTAAAATAGGGAGATGGCTACCATCCTTTTATCTCTGGCATCGTGAAATGTCCACGCAGAGAATGTTCTCAGGATTCACTTTTGACGTAGTGGATGTCAGTACTATGCTGGTGGTGGAGGAGATGTATCCATTTATCCCATAGCCCTGTTCTCCGTAATCCTCTTCTACACGATTAACAATTGCTTGCGTGGCTGCCTTCTTGACTTCCCTGACAGCAGTGTAATTTTGCTTTACAGGTAAGACGTAGCAGAAACAAATTAAAGTGGGAACAGTTATAATCTTGAAATTGTCTCAAAGAGGCATCTCCTTCCAGCTAGTCAAAACATCGGAGCCCAAGGTCAATTCTGAACACTAAGGATGGATGACATATCTGTCCTCTCCTTGGAGGAGTACTGGAGGACCCACACACTGGTACGTGCACTTGGCAGTGTGCTCATTCATGATGCCAAAGGAAGCTGTGGTGTCACAAAATCAAGGAGATAAATAGGGACTGACTCAAAGAGCCAGTTACATTAACTCTTGGGACTGAGCCATGAAATACTGCATGGAGCAAAATGAGAGGCATTAGATAGCTGCTAAATCCGTAGACCTTGGGGCCCTTTAACAGTGATGCTAACTCAAAATCTTACTAGGTCTGAAAAAATGGGCAAGGTGATCTTTGCATAAAGAATTCTCTGGAGTGCTAGTCGCACACCAGCATACTGGGAACAATAAGTACACAGAGGTATTTGTTCAAAATAGTTGACTTCCCATATGGCCTCTTAACCAAGAAAACATAGAAGACAACTCACAGTTTACTGAAATGTTTGTTGTCCTTTGTTCTATAGCCATCCTGGGGATGGGGATAAAATATGGAGTTTTGATGCTAAGACACTGTTTTTACTAGAAATGCTGTCAGGGTCCTGGTGATTCCCTAGGACAAGAGGAAGTGCCTCTTGACATGACCACTGTGCTGTTTACTTTAGTGCTGACATTGATTTTTCTCCTCTTGGCATGTAGAAGTCCCAGGTGCCCCACTGACCCACTACCTGAGGCTGTAATTACTCCAGGAGTAGGGAATGAAAAGGGCATATCTCCTCTGCTTTCAGGGAATGACAGACTCAGGGATTTAGGCAGGTCCTGCATTAAGGTGGATCTCTCAGGAGAGTTTAAAGACTCCCACACCTTGATTTGTACATTTTTGCATTAATAGAGGCCGTGCTCATTATCACCGAAGGCTGCGCAAATTGTGGAATTGGCCTATGACTCTGAAACTGTTTCATCGTAAAGTCAGATCCTAATGCTCTTATTGGAAACCCAGACAAAAAATAGAATGATTGTAACTAGGCAGCTTCCTTTTTTCAGAGTAATTCTATTTAGTGAGTTCTTTTCTACTTCATTAAAATATATATCTATGTAAAGTTTATGATATCTTTTAAAGTGAGCTGGTTGTTATAAGCCATTTTTAGGGACACATTGCTATTTTCAAAAGCATTTTTAAGCGATATGAGTGATCATCCCATGTATTTTTATTCCTTAGAGAGTCTGAGATTTGGTAATTTTGTGAAATCCATTTTCAAACTCTACAAAGCTCTCTGTACATCATATTAAAAGACCTCTGCCTAATTTTTAAAAGTGTGTGTGCTTCTAGCTTAATATTCAAGCTGTATCCTTGTGAGTGAGTAAGCTTTCCTCCCTTAGACAGTCTGCTTAGCTGATTTTTAAAGTTAATTATGGTGCAATGAAATCTAAAGGTCAAACCGTGTCTATTTTCCTGGCTTATTCAGTGCGATGGGCATATGGGCACCAGATTAATCCATTCACTGCTGACCCAAATAATAATTTTCATGTACACTTTAACCTGTTTCCTGTTCCAGGTTCTTAGACTCTTTAGTCTGCTTTAGGGTCTTCAGAATGGATTATTATAGTACACAACACCCAAGGATTCCATGAAGATCCCCTTAGGGTTTCAAATCATAAACTGTAAGGCTGCCTTTCTGTAATATTTTCCCAAGTTATCTACATATTTCCTAAATTGCCTGGATTATTTTGTTTTATCCTTACTACTCAAGGAGAAAATTAAATTTTGGAGAGAATTTTGAAAAGCGTGTAATGCTTAGGGTTAGTTACTTAGGGATGATTTGCTCACAGTTTTGTAAATTATCTTCTTATTTATTCATTCATTCACTCATGTATTCATTCATTCATTCATCGATTTCTTAACTGAGAAATAATCTGGGCTCATCACCATGCTGAATACAAGAACACAAGAGACATAGAGCCTGAAATAAGTATGTGATCATAACCTGAACTAGAAACGCAGACCAAGATTCTGCCAGTGAGAGATGGAACCAAGCTACACACCCTCTGCAGTCCATGATAGCAGAACCTTGAGGGCATTCGAAAGGATTCAGGAAAGAAGAGGGACCATGAGGGAGTGGAAACCGAGGTATGATCTAAAGCAGTATATTTGGTGTCTGTTTAGGGTGAATATCTTTTCCTTGAAATAAACCAAAATAGTCACACATAATTAAAATAATATGCCATGACTCTCTATGCAAATCTGAAGCCAATAGTTGTGGTAAAGTTGTATTCTCATAACTAATCATAAATCAGCTGTCCCCAAAATCACTTCTGGTGTGCTTTCATAGAATGAAAGGATTATCCGTCTTCTGCGTTAGAGAAGTTATATCTCCTACTACTCCTTGAACGGTATTAAAAGACAGTAGGTTCTGACCAAATGCTTATTAAGTAGCTCATTTCCTCTGCCACAGTTTGAACCCAAATATCCTCAAATAGGGGAATGTTAAACGTGTGAGGGTGTTGATTTATTTGCCTCTGCATCAACTGGACCAATGCATGTGGGCTTAGAGGAATGATCTAGGAACAGGGCTGGAACTAGGATGAGGAAGGTAAGGCTCTTGCCTGGACTCCAAAGCACTTAGTAATCCAGGCAGTATTTTAATGCAATAATTTTTTTATATCAAAATTAATGCAATAAAACCCATGACAAGCAAGATATCACAATTTTAAATAAAGTCAATTGGTTTTACCAATTTTTTTCTCTGGCTTCAGGCTCCAGTGTGGCTCAGCACGGTACCAATCTAGAAGAGCTGCAGATACAGAATAGGCACTTATGTCCTGTAAAAGCCATAGAACTTAGACTCTGGGTTACATTATTTCTCAGATATTTTTTTTTTAGGCATGCCTACTTGATTTTCTGGGGATCCTGTAAAGAGAACATGCATCACTGGAGCAATGTTTCTACCAGTCTACATAGTATTTGAGTATGTGAGAAGTAGAAGTATCCTTGAAGGTCACATAGCAGTCCAGAGTTAGGAACTAATTAACAAGTGAGTGAGATGCAGTTTGTTCTAGAACCTTCTCTTTTGTCTCGCAGTCCACTGCTTTTAAGTCATCATGCTACCTGGGGCCTGAGTGTTTCACAGGTAGAAGTAGGTTATTTATCATTTAGAGCTCCTGTTTGTGAAACCTCCTAGGGATGTTCTATGAAAATTCAATTTAACCTTCTCACACAAAATGAATACACCACATGGGAGTAGACAAAGGACAGATAAATTAATTCCCATCTATGATTATGTAAATGAATTCTGGTTTTCATGCATGCATTTAATGGGTTAGCAATCATAATTTTAAATACTGTGCTAAGAAATGGTATCATTTGGAGACTGTAAATTAAATGTGTTCATGTATTAACTGGCATTCTTAGAATTCCAGATCTTAGAGAAATAGAGTGAGAAGAAGCTGCAACTGAAATGTTTTATGTATGAGGGAAATGGGTCCCCTCTGATGCCATTTCCTGCCACAGAAGAAGTTCCGTAACAAGCAGTTTGAACTTCCTTAGTAAAGAAAGCCAGGTACATTTCTGGGGTGCTTGGATTTGATTCCAGGAGCTGGAAGCTACTGTTATTGGCAACTGAAAATGTAAAAGTTCTCATGCTACTCCAAGGGCCACTTGTTTTCTGAGTTTATCTGTGTCTAAAGATCCTATCCCCAGGGGCTTCTCCGGTGGCGCAGTGGTTAAGAATCCGCCTGCCAATGCAGGGGACACAGGTTTGAGCCCTGGTCTGGGAAGATCCCACATGCCGCAGAGCAGCTAAGCCCATACACCTGCGCGCCACAACTACTGCAGCCCGTGCACCTAGAGCTCATGCTCCTCAGTAAGAGAAGCCACAGCAATGAGAAGCCCGCACGCTGCAACGAAGAGTAAGCCCCGCTCGCCGCAACTAGAGAAAGCCCACATGCAGCAACGAAAACCCAACTCAGCCAAAAATAAATAAATAAATTTATTAAAAAAAAAAAAGATTCTATTCCCAGAATATCCAGCTCAAAATCTACAAATTTTGCTTCTGTCTTATGTCCCTGGCTTTGTCATGGGCCCTAGTACCAGGAAAGGATATGTGTGTTTATTTATTCGTGTGTAGTTAAATAATCAGATTTCAGACTACACAGTTAAGGTCCAACTTAAAAGAGATAAATACTCATATTTGTGATAAGTGGATTATTTTAGGGTTGTGAAATTATTTATACTCTAACTTCATCAAAACCATGACAAGCTATGCATCTTATAAAGTAAGTTACCTGATTTCATCCACCTTTTCTGCTCCCCTTCCTCCTGTACATCCCATTTTTATAAGGTGTTTCCAGGGCCTGGGAAATAAACTGCATTTTTTGCAGGTAATAGGTTGTTTTCTTACCAGGCTCTGACAATTTGTGCTCTCACAGCCTCGCTTTCTGCCATCACGACTGCCTGAAAGAACCATTCTAGTGTGACCAACTTTTTTTTCTTTTTTTTTAACATCTTTATTGGAGTATAATTGCTTTACAATGGTGTGTTAGTTTCTGCTTTATAACAAAGTGAATCAGTTATACTTATGTTCCCATATCTCTTTCCTCTTGTGTCTCCCTCCCTCCCACCCTCTCTATCCCACCCCTCTAGGTGGTCACAAAACACGGAGCTGATCTCCCTGTGCTATGCGGCTGCTTCCCACTAGCTATCTGTTTTACGTTTGGTAGTGTATATATGTCCATGCCACTGTCTCACCTTGTCACAGCTTACTGTTTCCCCTCCCCATATCCTCAAGTCCATTCTCTAGTAGGTCTGTGTCTTTATTCCCATCTTACCCCTAGGTTCTTCATGACCTTTTTTTTTTGGCACATATATACAATGGAATATTACTCGGCCATAAAAAGAAACAAAATTGAGATATTTGTAGTGAGGTGGATGGACCTAGAGTCTGTCATACAGAGTGAAGTAAGTCAGAAAGAGAAAAACAAATACCGTATGCTAACACATATATATGGAATCTAAGGAAAAAAAAAAAAAAGGTCATGAAGTGACCAACTTTTGAATGTCCTCTTTAGTCCCTCTTTATTTGCGAGGGCTGCCTGAGGCATTTTGTCTGCTTGCCTTCTTTCACACCTCCCTATGACCTGAGATGAGAGGGGAATCTTAGAAGCAGAGGCAGAATGGCTGTTTGAAACTCTAGCCTGGCTTTCCTCAATTGTCAATTTTATTTTATTTGACTGTGGCGGTTTCATGGGTATATCAGAGCCCTCAGATATCGCTTAAGGGAAGCTATTAAAATCCCTGACAGATTAGATTATTTTCTATTTCTCTCTATTGAACTTTTTGGCAGTTGGGCTTGATGGGTTAAAACTCAAAGGAAGTGTCTTATTTTCCATTGCGGCCTAAGCTAGGTTCTTAGATCAGGACATATAGCTTCTTAGCACATTTTGCCATCTGCAAAATACAGAGTGAAATGTCCCGCTCCTAACGTCCGCCATGTGCCGGCTTCTTGCCTGCTCACTGGACACATTTGCTTGCCTGGTACTGGCATCTCACTGTTAGCTGGGACTCTGGACACATCATCGTCTCCAAGGCTGGGATGTACTTTCATTTATTTTAAGAATCTGTTCTGTGGGTGTTGACTTGAATGTAAGTCTTATACGGGTTGGCCACCTGGTAGTCAAGAGGAAGTAATTATTCTAGAACGTCTAGTGAAGACCTACTTCAGGCTTTGCTCTGAATGTAAAAGAAAAAGTCTCCAACCTTGAAAAAAGATAAAAGGTTGTGCCAAGAACAGAAGGAGATACTAAGGCATGTTGAAGAACAACCACAGAGAGCCATTTACCTGCTAAACGTCTTGTATGATAGAAGACTCTTTCAGCCCACTTCTACCATCTTGTGTGCTCTTAAAATGGCCCCATTGTCCTGGCCTGTCTAAAAAGACCTTTTGTTCAACACTGAACTCTAGTCTGGAAAAGTTTAAATGACTATCCTAGAGAGAGCAGAATTGGATTTGATACCCTCTTACCCTTACAATCTTTGCTTCACACTGTAATCCAAGATGGAAACCTGGAGGACAAAAGGGAAGACATGATTCCTAACCTCAAAGAGCTTATACTAAAGTTTGTCTTTTCCTTCTCAATCAGAACTTCCTTAGTAGGTGTTGCTAGTTGACTAGCTAATATGATAAAGAAATTAAAGAGTTTATAGGTGAGTGTGTGTTACTTCCCAAAGATGAATATTCATGATTTAAGAGAGACTTTCTGGCTCATGATGCCATAAAGTTTTAGATGGTGGCTCATGCTCAGGTAGGTAGACTTGGAAGAAAATAATCTAGGTAGGAGTGAGGGTTATGATTTTCCTATTATTTATTTATGCCTAACGTGTGTTTAACCTGTTGTTTTATTTAATCTTTTATTTCTGGGTTTGATATTTTTTATTTTTGTTTCGGGTTGCTTATTTATATTAATCATACTATCCCCTGTCACTTCTTATCTGGTTTTTTTTCCCCTTACTATCCTCAAGTAGATAATCATTAAAGGAGTAATGCATCAAAGCAAAAGAAATTAACTTTAAGTGTAAAACTCAAAGTAATTTTCAGAGATTTAGAAACTTTATAGCCATGGCATTTTGCTTATCTGCTTTATTTTATATCTCTTCTATAGTGAAATAAAGATTCGCACAGAACCGTGCTCACGTACACGTGCACACATACACACCCCGAGCAGCTCAATGTATTTGCATTTGACTCCTTCAGTTCAAGGAATAGATCACCAGCTGCCCAAGGAGCCCCATCATGACTTTCCTAGTTGCTTACCTCTGTGTCCCACCAAAGGAAGACACTATCTTGAATTGTACTGAAACCACTTCCTTACTTTTCATTAGAGTTTTACTTCCTAAGCAAGCGTCTCCAAATGTTATAGTTTAGTTCTTGTTTTTGAGCTATATATAAATGGAGTCACACAGTATGTATCCTCTTGTGTGTAGCCTTTTCTCTGGGTGTTATGTTTAGAAGAGTCATCCATGTTTTTGCATAGCTGTAGTTTGCTCATTTTATTCATATTTAGTGTTCCATGGTATCAAGATACCATAATTTACTTATCCATTCTAGCGATGACAAATATTTGGATTATTTCCTGTTTCTGGCTCTTATGTTCTTGGACAAACTTGGACATGTCTGTTTCGATTCACAAGCACATGCTTACCTGTTGGGTATATATCTAGATGTGGAATTGTACATTTTCAGCCTCAGTAGATAAAGTCAGCCTGTTTGCCAAAGTGGTTTTATCAATTTATACTCTCACCCAGTGTTTATGAGAGTTGCTGTTACTCTGCATTCTAGTAAACACTTTCAGTCATTTTAATTTTAGCTTTTCTTATGGGTAGGTACTGGTTTTATTTCATTCGAGTTTCAATATGCATTTCCTTGGTAACTAATGAGGGCAGCCACCGTTTTATATATTTATTGACCATTTGGTGTCTTTCTTGATATGACTATTTAGACCCTTTCTCCATTTTTACATTCATTGGTTGTCTTTGTGTATTGAATCTATTGATCAATTTGAGGAGACATGATATTTTAGTGTAGAGTATTTCAGTACTTTACAGTACTCAATTTTCAAATATTCCAGTACTTGATACAATATTTAGTAAGCTGATTTTCACAATGTAGAGCACTTAAGTGTTCTAAGACTTTAATATTTACTAGCTCTTCTTTACATTTTCTAAATGTTTTATAGTTTTCTGTGTAGAAGTCTTGCCCATCCTGCATTAAATTTATTCTGGAGTTTTCAAGCTCGTGCGCTTGCACACTCTCTCTCTCTCTCTCTCTCCCCCTCTCTCTCCCCTCTTCCCTTATCCCTCCCCCTCTCTCCCCTTCTTCCCTTATTTCCTTTCCTTTTCCTTCCTTCCCTCCTTCCTTCCTTCCTTCCTTCCTCTCTCCCTCCCTCCCTCGTTCCCTCCTTCCTTTCTTTTTCTCTCTCTTTCTTTGTCTCGTTCTCTCTTTTTGCCTTATTTTAGCAGCTGGACCTTCCCGTAGAGCACTAGTTCTCAACTCAGGGCAATTTAGCCCCCAGAAGAGATTTGACAATGTGTAGACATTTTTGGTTTTCACGACTGAAAGATCCTACCAGCATCTAGGGATAGAAGCTAGGTATGTTGCTAAATATCTGCAATGCAGAGGACAACCCTCCACAACAAAGACTGCCAGACCTCTAATGCCAATAATGCCAAAGTCTAGTAACTGTGCAGAATAGCATCGTATAGGAAGGACAATACAGGACGTCTTGCCTTGTTTCAGTAGCAAGGTAAAAGCTTTTAACATTTAACTAATCAGTGTAATGCATCTTGCAGCCTTTTAGTAAGTAACTTTTATTAAATAAATGTCAGTTTCTTCTGACCATACTTTGCTGAATGCTCTTATGGTGAACTGGACATCATATCTGCAAAAATGTTTAAGAAAGCACATTGAGACCTAGGAAGATGTTATCTTTCTCCAAAGAGAATTCACATTGCTTCTGCTATAAGAGCCATTTCAGCAGAGACTGAGATAACTAAACACTGAACTTCAATACATACTTCTGCATACTTCTGGTTTACCCTTGCTCATTGACTATAGCATCTATATCTATACATATATATCTATATCTATATATCTATATCTATTTGTCTATAGTCCCAAAGTAGCAGGTTTACCAGGGCTCCCCCAACAGTCTGTTCACTGGTCTTAGACACACATCCTTGTAGCCTTTGTCCATCAAGGCTGTCCACTGCAGGATCACCCTCAGGGCCTCTCAGTCTCTTCACATTGAAAAGAACCAGTCTCTTGGAGTAAAATGGGCCCTAAATTCTAGGATCATCACTTCCCTTTGCCTATTTTTTTTTCCTATTTCCTAGGAATTCTTCATTCTTTTTTTTACCTTTTCATTGCCTTCAGGCAGAGTCGTTTTTAAGCTGTATTCTTTTTTTGATAGAGATTCTCAGTCGGAAGATTGTTCTGAATTATCTAGTCCACCACTACAGGAAGCAGAATTCTTGTTTTATTGGTATATGCATTTGTTAATTTATTTCTAGATAGAACTTTAAGGAAATCAGCATCGTAAACTATTGAAAATGTTGAGATATGCTCATACTTGGCAAGTAAAAAAGTCATTCTTATATGAATGAAAAGTTTGAACCATTTTTCCTTTAATTATTATAATCACAATTTACATACTTAGAAGAGATGTCCACCTACGCTCACCATTCCTGAATTAGGAAAAGAATAATTAAATGATTAAAAAGTAATTCTGGAATAGAAGTGACTTGTAGCTCCCTAATTTTTCAGCTGAATTGGCACAGCTTCGTTAATTGTCATGTCAATACCATCAGTGGTTAGATATGTAGACAGATGCGTGAAGTCCACAGCTGGCATTTTCTCTCTTCTCTGTATTATGCAGATGCATTTAAAGACCATTCTTTAGCACAGAAGTGGATTGGAGGTTAAGTGAAATCAGATAACTTAGCAGTCAGCAAGTTTTAAACCTTTGGGGATTTCCAAGCCTGACCAGGGAAACACAACAGGATCTTTGCCACTTTGGTCCAGGTTTTAGAAAAAAGTATAAATCTAAAGAGGCTACCAGTTGTGGGTTTGATTTCTCTATCCTTCAAGTTACATACGGCACCTCAGAAAAATGTCCACTCTGATATCTCTGCTTTTCTCATAAACGAGGATTTCACAGTCTGGGCTTATTAGTCTGCCTTTTGACAGTACAAAATCTTTTGTAAATTGCTTTTAAAAGAGGAAGAAGAAAATTCCTCTCATGCTGTTTAGATCCTCAGTCTTAATTCCAAGCATTTATATTGACAGAATGAATGTATGCTCATTTTCTAAATATTCTCTGCGAACCTCTAACCCTATTGGAATTAATTGAATAACTATATATATATATATATATATATATATATATATATATATATATAGTAGAACCTCTAAGGATAACAAATCTGAAAAGAAATGAGAAAAAGGGAAATTCAGCCAAGTAACAACCACTTTAGACATTTTAGTTGTTTTGCAATTATAGTTTCAATTGCTGAAAATTTTCTCGAGTGCTTCATTGTCTCACTGATCTACCAGGAAATGAGAGCTGTGTTAAGAGGAGGAAAAAGAAGAAAGCACCTATTTCATCCTAGCCTGCATATTGGTCTGATCGGACACAGGATATGGTTTTCACTGTTGCTTTTGACCTGCACAGAGTGACTCTAAACATGCATTTAGAAGCCACTACAGAAAACAATTTCCCCCAAATAAATAAAACCTTGGCTTATATCTAGGTGATGTTATACCAAAAATGTATTTGAAATATTTTTAGAACATTAAGATGCTGCTAACTTTGGAGAAAGGAAAATAATGTTGGTTTTACGCTAACAGCTCATTTTCCTATAGCAGTCAACTCCTTGGCATAATGTGAAAAATGTCAATAAAAAGGAACACTTAGTGAATGCTCTCTCTGCTAAGTACTTTTGGTTCATTTTTTTTTCCCACCATTCAATCCTCACAACACCACCATGAGAAGAGGTTCTGTTGTACAGTTGAAGAAAATGCAGTTTAAAGTGATGAAATAACTTGCCAGTCATCCATTTAGTAAATGGCAGCATCTGAATTTAGAACCAGGTCTGGCTTTATTCTCAACCCCAGTGCTGCTGCATCATGTATTGGGGGGAGGGGCGGGGAGGGGGATGGTTCACAGTGATTGCATCATAGGTATCTGAACAATGTAATGGATAGATGAGAATAATCTATAAACTCTACGATTCAGCTACCCTCAGATAAAGACAAGGAGTTTGAGACACATTTATTAGAATTTAGAATTCAGCTATCCTCAGATAAAGACAAGGAGTTTGAGACACATTTATTAGAATTTAGTCGGGCACCCTTGAAAGTATGAGAAGAAGTCTGTTTCACTTCTCTTTTTGTTGTTCTGAGCACCCAATTTCCAACATGTGGTGGAGGGCTTCCCCCACACCAACAAGCAGTTCTCATACATCAGCAAGAGTGTCTGAGAATTCAGCGCAATTCTTCCACTGTCCTCCCGAAGGTAGCATCAGATTCCATAGGTTAACGGTTTAGTCCTACAAGTCTGTGCTCCCCGCCTTCAGATGCCAGTCATGAGCCCAGATTGTTACCTGTGCTTCTAACGGATTGGCTATAAATTAGAGGTTCCCAAGACTCTCTCCTCAGCTTCGACTAATCTACTAGAACGGCTCAGAGAACTCAGAGAAACATGTTACTTACTGGTTATCACTGGTTTATTATAAAAGGATATATCTGAGGAATAGCCAGATGGAAGAGACACACAGGGCAAGGGATGGGGAAAGGGTGCAGAGCTTCCATGTTCTCTCCGGGCATGTCACGCACCCCAGATCTCCACGTGCTCATCAACCCAAAACCCTGTCCTTTCAGGTTTTTGTGGAAGCTTCCTTACGTAAGCATGACTGATAAAATCATAGACCATTGGTGAGTGAACTCAATCTCCAGCCCCTCTTCCCTCCCCAGAGGTCACGGATGGGACTGAAGGTTCCAACCGTCTGATCACATGGTTGATGTTCTTGGCAACCAGCCCTCATTCTTAAGTGCTTCCAAAAGAAGTCACGTCATTCACCTAACCAAAGACGCCTTTATCACTCTCATCACTTAGGAAATTGCAAGGATTTTGGGAGTCGTGAGCCACGACCTATGGACAAAGACCAAATATATATGAGAAATATATATCTGAATGATCAAATATATATTTCTTATAAATCACAGTATCACCACTTCCCATTATAGGCACATTCAAAAGATCACTGGGCAGTGAAAACAGAATAAAGCAACAGAATGTAATGACTTACTCTTTTTGTACTACCTTGAAAACTATTTTAGCTTTTAGCATACAATTGTATAACTACTGTGCATAACACTTGTCATTATTTACAGGACTTGTCGCTTATTTTCAAAATTGAAATTAGTGATTTATTTCAAAAATCCCCTAAAAAGGTATCCCCTTTCATTCTTGCTCGTGACTGATTCATAAAATCAATAATATGCAGGTCCAGTATTCAAGAAATTTTCTTTTAAATGAGTCTCCAGGGCTCCAGTGACTCAAAAAAAGCCCATTAAAATATATTTTAAAAATTAAACTGAACCCACCAAATAACACATCCCTGAATGCTTATGTGAAAATAATGTAAAAGAGAAGGTTGATGTATATTTTATTGTATTTAAAATATTTATATGGTGTGAAAATTTAGTGAGTTGGAATCTTTTATTCAGAGGCTGCTCCGTTAATAAACTACAGATATGTAACATTCATCTTTACATAGTAAGATGTAAGATTCATTTTTACATAGTCAGATATAATTTATTAATTCCGTTTATTTAATTCCATTCAATACCAATGAGAGGCTTCGAGTAGTTGAATGATTAACATGATAATTTATAAAACATGTAATTTCCCTCATACAGTTCCCTTTTGGAAATCTCATAGGCTTACCTTCACATATTGATTTTCATTAGTCCTGATTTATTTTTCCTAGAAAAACAGACCCTGTTCTTCTTCTTTCCCCCTGTTTATTTATTTGTTTTTAGCAACAGTTTTACTGAGATCTAATTCACATACCATAGATCCTATTATTCTTTAATTACATGGAAGTAAAAGTTTACCTTATGTCAGAATGACACATGTTGTAATAGGAAAAGTTTGGAATGTAGGTTATTTTTAGAATTATCAAAGCAAAAGCCTTTATCTTTATCAAAATCCATATCTTATTTAGAAATAATAATAGATGCATTTCTTGTCCTAATAGCAAACTAATAGTAAATCTGAGGTATTAAGCTGACTTAATCTAATCAAACAACTTTCTTTTCTTTCTTAATTTTTGAAGACTTAATGATTTTAGAACAGTTTTAAGTTCACAGCAAAACTGAGAGGAAGGTAGAGAGAGTTCCCATATATTCCCGGCCTCCATATACGCACAGCCTCCCCCATTATTAGCATCCCCCACCAGAGTTGCACATTTGTTGGAATTGGTGAACCTGTATTTGCCATCATAATTGCCCAAAGTCCATATTTTATATGAGGGTTCATTCTTGGTGCTGTACATTCTGTGGGTTTGGTCAAATGTATAATGACATACGGTCATCATTATAGTATCATACAAAGTATTTTCATTGTCCTAAACGTCCTCTATGCTCTGCCTGTTTATCCCTGCAGCACCCCAGCCCCCAGCCCCCGGCAACCATTGGTCTTTTTACTGTCTCCCTAGTTTTGCCTTTGCTGTTTCTAGAATGTCATGTAGTTGGGGTTATACTGTATGTAGCCTTTTCAGACTGGCTTCCTTCACTTGATAATATGTATACAAGTTTTCTCCATGATAGCTCATTTATTTTTAGCACTAAAATTCCATTGTCTGGACATACGGCAGCTTATTTATCTATTCATCTATTGAAGGACATCTTGTTTGCTTCCAAGTTTTGGCAATTCTGAATAAAGCTGCTGTAAACGTGATGTGCAGGTTTTTGTATGGACATAAGTTTTCAGCTCCTTTGAGTAAATGCCAAGGGGTGAGATTACTGGATTGGTAAGAGTGTGTTTAGTTTTGTAAGAACAAAGTGGCCGTACCATTTTGCATTTCCCCCCGCCCCGCCGCCCCTGCCAGCAATGAATGAGAGTTCCTGTCATTTCACATTTGGTGCTGTCAGCGTTTTGGATTTTGACCGTTCTGTTAGGTGTGTAATGGTATCTCATCCTTGTTTTAATTTGTATTTCTCTGATGACATATGACATGGAACATCTTTTTGCTTATTTAACAACTGTATATCTTCTTCGGTGAGATGTCTGTTAAGGTATCTGGCCCATTTTAAAATTAGGTTGTTTTATTTTCCTAGTATTGAGTTTTAAGAGTCTTTTATCGTATGTGTTTTGCAAGTATTTTCATCTAGTCAGTGACTTGTCTTCTCATTCTCTTGGCATTTTCTTTCACAAAGAAGAAGTTTTTAATTTTAATGACGTCTAGCTTATCAGTTATTTCTTTCATGTATCATGCTGTTAGTGTTGTAGCTAAAAGCTGTCGCCATGCCTAAGGTCACCTAGGTTTTCTCCTACATTATCCTCTAGGGGTCTTATGTTCTGCATTTTGTATTTAGGTCTGTGATCCATTTTGAGTTACTTTTTGTGAATGGTGTAAGCCCTGTATGTAGATTTACTGTTTTGCATGTGAATGTCCAGTTGAGTTGTTCCAGCATCATTTGTTGAAAAGACTTTGCTCCATTGTATTACCTTTGTTCCTTTTCAAAGGAAGATCAGTTGACATATATTTATGTGGATCTATGTCTGGGCTCTCTGTTCCATTCCAGTGATCTGTTTGTCTGTTCTTTTACCCATACCACACTGTCTTGACTACTGTAGCTTTACAGTAAATCTTGAAGCCAGGTAGCATCGGTTGTTCAATGTTGTTCTTCAATACTGTGTTGGCAATGCTGGGTCTTTTGCCGTCTTTTATTTTTAACTGATGAATTTTTGAGCCATGCTGCTTCATTTCTGTCAGTTTATTCTGTGATCTTAACTAAATCTTGCCAGTGATGTTTTGATCGTGCCTTTACTATATTAAAGTCACATTCTCTCTTATTGTTCTACATTTCTGAATTTTCTGAAGCTTTCTTGGTTTCTCGAACTTGCAAGTGGAATTTTACAATGTGTTTTCTTCTTCTTTTGAAAATGAAAATTGTGAACCTAAAGATAGATTCAAAATTGTTTATTATGGAAAGAAAGACAAGAAAATATTATGTTGTTTATTATGGAAAGAAAGACAAGTAGATAGCCCTCTGGAAAGTGGTATCCTATGTCCCTTTATAATTATAACTATGTATTTATGTCTATGTAAATGATGTCCTACCAAAGAGTTATCTGTAGTACCAGTTGGTAGCATTTGTACTGAATCTTGGTGACGCTTTATTTCTAAATTTTAGTAATTTTTAAGTGAAAACCCCCTTTTTTCCTTAATGCCTTTAAAAGATGATGTCGAGTGCAAATTAATTTTAAATAGTTGAGTTTTGTTTCTGTGTGAGATAGTTAACATCTAAAAGAAAAGTGTCAGCCTGCCAACTGCATAATGCACTCTCCCGAGAATTAGACCTTGCACATGCCCACAGAATGCAGAAAAGGAATTCTGTCTACAGAATAAACTCAAAAGATATTTCACCTCCGCCTTAGCTTCAGCATATTTTAAAATCGGGTGTGCCATTGAGAAATGGGTTTGGATGTTCTTATTCCTTTTTTTAAATGGAAGCTACAGTTTTTCAGAAGTCAAGCATGTTGTGTCAGTGTACACACTGAGCCAACGGGCCCGCCAAAGGAGCAACAGAACTTACTCTCTTTGCAAGCTGGAGTGGCTGGGTTATTTACATGCAGATCACCCGTCACGCTGGGCTGAATTGCCCCCACCTACAGGAGCTCAGGACTTCATATCACTTTGAAAACACTAGGCCAGGGCTAGAGATTTCCGTGGGCCCTCGTTCCTTGATTACATTTATGGTTGGATTCACAAATTTATAAAAATAAGCCAGTTCAGTTATTTGGGGCCAAATGGAATATAGATGAAGAAATTTTTCTACACTTGATGAAAGGAATGGGTCCAAAAGCAATTATTATTTTGACCTTTGAAAGCAGGGCCCGCTGCCGTTAAGGCCAAAGCATGAACTGTTGCATTCTCTGCCTGGCAAGCTAAGCTCTGGTTTGAAATGAACTCTTAAGGTTCTCCCTTACTTCAGGCAGGCATTAAAATGTTCAAGTCTTTCTTCTTTAAAACAATTCTTAATATTTACTATCTAACCAGTGATTTGGAAAAACTAGACTTTTCTAGAGAGAGGGAAAAAACACACTCACAGATTATCAGTGTTATCATCAAATGAGTAATGTATTGGAGGGCCTGGTGCAGCAAACTAATTTTCTGGTTGTAAAACAAATGGTGCTTTTCTGAAGTATGTGAAATGAATTGAAAACTTTCCATCTTAAAAAAAAAAGAGGATTAACAGTAAGAAATATACATTAAATAACATTAAAAAACAACATTTTCACAGTGATATCTAACATAGGTCCTCCTAGTCTTGAATATCTGTGAAGTCTTCTACATATTAGTTTTCCATGTTTTATCCAGTATATTAAACTTGGCGTGTGTGGGTGCATGTGTGTGTGTGTGTGTGTGTTTAGTTTCGGGAGGGGGGATGGAAAGTGATCCTGGCCTCATTAAATAAAAAGTCTGGAGGTCATCTTTCTAAATTCTATTTAGAAACTGGGCCATTGAATCTCTTTCTTAGATTTGATTCACCTGTCTGATTACTATAATTGGACCAGTAATTGTGAAAAAACAGCACTGCAGTGGTTGTATTTTTATAACCAAGATAACATTTGACTTACAAATTTACATAACTCTTCTGCACATAAAAATGATAGACATTTTCTTTGATGATAAAATCTATACTGGGACTCTCATTCATTTAATGTATACATTTAGATTTTTAGCATTAAAACTAATGTCAACCTAAAATTGAAACAAATTATTGTGTATTTGCTGGAACATCATTATGGGATGTCTTAATGGGAGGATTAACATTTTTCTTTGAATTTTTTTTCTGTTTCTTATTCTGTGGTGACAGGTGACAGTTTTTATTATTATTTTTTACTGGTAATCTCAGGAATATGTATTGTGAGTCTGGAGGAAATGTAGAAAGAATGGACCAGGAGCAAACTCTTACTCCTGCCAAGAGTAAGGAAAAACAAGGCAGAGATGATAAGATAATAGGTCCGTTGAATCTTCATCATGGGCTGAAGGAGAATATCAAACAGTACTATATTCTTATGACCTGTTACTGGTGAAATTCCAGATGGAGTCAGATTTGCAATGATTGGAATGTTTTGAGCTTAGTTACAGTTTTGTTTACCCTGTTTTGCAAAATTAATTCCCTCTTAACTAGGATACGTTCATTTTTTGGTGTGTTATGCACAATTCCAGCTATTTGTTATTGAATTTTTTCAAATAATCATGAAAGTATTCCTGGGTTTCAGATCAAAAATGATTTGCAACAAAGGAAGTTGCTTTATGTCCTGCTCAATATCACATACTTTTGCTGCCTTTTTTTTAGCAAAAATTAATCTTTCTAAGGTCCTACTTCAATTACAGTTCAAGATTTCTCACCTTTTCTTGATTTATAATACATATAGATAACCTTTTAAAAACAGCCCACACTTATCTCACCTACTTCCCTAATTTCTACCTCTAGACCTAAAGAGCAGATCCCCTGTATTTAGTTTTGAAAAAATAAAATAAATTTCTTTCCTTTTGTGACCAAAATTGTTTATCTTTTTTTAACCAGCCTATCAAGCGAACTTTTAAATAATCAAATTCACATTGAACTATTTGTGAGATAGAAAATTATAATCATGGAAAATTCAGTAAAATGCATATATAAACCCTTCAAATGTCCAAAGAAAGTATCTCGTCTGTGCTGTGGAATACAAAACATTTTAAACATTTTCTAACTAGAGTACCTAACTTTCATTAAATTTTCCTTATATCAGATAATTTACTCTATTTCTAAATCAGTAGTTATTTTGGCTGGATTGCATTAGTCAGAATTTGCTTTTGCTGTTTTATCCCCAAAGTTTACTTGCACTGTATGAAACTGCCAGTGTTTGATGGGTTTTGACCTACAAAAACAGCAATTCCATTAGGTTCAGTCTAAAAGTGCCCACCCTAAGGTCCTTGAAGAGTGACAACGCAGGAGGATGGGACAGAAAGAAGCTTCAGGATCAAGATCTATTTTTGCTACTTGTTCTCTAACCCTTCTTGTGTTCCCACCTTATTTGTAGCCAGTCTCCTTGTTGCTGGCTGTTTGGAGCTCTTTGGGTGTCTGATTTATATTGCTGTTTCAAAGTCCATGGTTTCTCATCTGCTGTTTATATGACGACAGCTATCAGAGAGTAGGAGAACCTTTAGGTTAGAAGGAACCTTAAGACTGAACTAGGGGTATTTGACTTCAATCAGTTTTCAGTTAAAGTGATCCCTATAGCAGGAGTCAGCAAACGTTTTCTGAAAAGAGCTGACTGAAACTACTTTAGGCTTTGTAGGCCATATGATCTCTGTTTCAGTTACTTACCTGCCATTGTTGGGCAAAGGCAGCCATATAAACGCTTGTGTTCCAATAAAACGTTATTTATCGACATTGAAATTTGAATTTCATATAGCTGTCACGTCATGAATATTATTATTATTTTGATTTTTCTCCAACTAGTTAAATATGTAAAGATCCCTCTGATCTCCTGGGCTGCACAGACAGGCAACTAGATGGATTTGGTTCACAGGCCATCCTCTACAGCATCTTTGACATGGGTCATCTGACATCATCATAAACACCCTCATTTGATTGGGAGATGACACAGGTCAGCACATCCCAAATGCTTCATTTGCACTTATAAATGCAGTATAACCATATTATAAAGCCTATTTTGAATCAAGCAAAAGAAAAAGAAGGTGCACATTAATATCATCACAGTAGCATAATTATCATTAATGTCGGGCAATATTTTCTTCCAAATCATTTTCAATGTATATTTGTCGATTCCTACAATAATAATGCATATATTTTGAATACTATTTTTGTAGTATAACACTGCATCCTAAGTATTTTCCATATAGTACATAATTTTGTAAATATAATTTTAGGTGTCTTGGCTAAATACAGCTCACTTGGGCAACTATTCCATGCAGTACTTGGCTTTTGCCAATTTGGGGCACTTAGGTTGCTTTCAGTTGTTTCACTAAGATGATTACCTTTATGCATTTTGTTACATTTTCAATGTTTTGATTAAATTCATTGGGAAGATTTCCAGAGAAGGGATTACTGAGTCTGAGTGTATGATCATTATATTAAATAATTGTTGAATTTACTAAATGGTTATGGTGCTTGTATTAATGGGGATGGTATGTTAAGTCTTTTATATGTGGCAGGCAATGTGCTAAGCACTTTGTATTATGTCACTGAATCCTCACTATAGCTCTATGAAATAAATGTTATTGTCCCCAAGTATAGAAAAGTATTGGGTTAGCCAAAAGTTTCGTTCGTTTTTTTTCCGTGAGATGGTTTTAGTAGCACTTAGTTGTCTTTAACTTAATTTGAAACATTTTTGTTAGATCGTATTGTGACAGCTGTCATATCAGCGTACATTTTAAAAAAGACATCAAAATTGGTGAATTTTTGTGTAGCGATTTTAATACTGAAGATGGAAGAAGAAAAGCAACATTTTTGGCATATTGTGCTTTATTATTCCAAGAAAGGTAAAAATGCAACTGAAAGACAAAAAAAGATTTGTGCAGTGTATGGAGAAGGTGCTGTGACTGATTGAACATGTCAAAAGTGGTTTGTGAATTTTCATGCTGGAGATTTCTCGCTGAATGATGCTCCACAGTCAGGTAGACCAGTTGAAGGTGATGGCAATCAAATTGAGACATTAATTGAGAACAGTCAACATTAACCACGAGGGAGATAGCTGACATACTTAAAATATCCAGATCAAGCGCTGAAAATCATTTGCACCAGCTTGGTTATGTGAATTGCTTTGACGTTTGGGTTCCACATAAGTTAAGCAAAAAAAGTCTTCTTGACCATATTTCCGCAGGCGATTCTCTACTTAAACCTAATGAAAACATTCCGTTTTTAAAACAAATTGTGATGGGCGATGAAAGTGGATACTGTACAATAATGTGGATGGAAGAGATCGTAGGGCAAGCGAAATGAACCACCACCAACCACACCAAAGGCCGGCCTTCATCCAAAGAAGGTGATGTTGTGTATTTGGTGGGACTGGAAGGGAGTTCCCTATTATGAGATCCTTCCAGAAAACCAAACGATTAATTCCAACAAGTACTGCTCCCAGTTAGACCAACTGAAAGCAGCACTCGATGAAAAGTGTCCAGAATTAGTCAACAGAAAATGCATAATCTTCCATCAGGATAACGCAAGACTGCATGTTTCTTTGATGACTAGGCAAAAACTGTTACAGCTTGGCTGGGAAGTTCTGATTCGTCCTCCATATTCACCAGACTTTGTAGCTTTGGATTTCCATTTATTTCCATCTTTACAAAATTCTCTTAATGGAAAAAATTTCAATTCCCTGGAAGACTGTAAAAGGTACCTGGAAGAGTTCTTTGCTCAAAAAGATAAAACATTTTGGGAAGATGGGATTATGAAGTTGCCTGAAAAATGGCAGAAGGTAGTGGAATAAAAGGGTGAATACGTTGTTGAATAAAGTTCTTAGTGAAAATGAAAAATGTGTCTTTTATTTTTACTTAAAAACTGAAGGTACTTTTTGGCCAACCCAATAGAACTATCACTATTATTAACAGAGTCCAAATTAGGATTTTGGTGTCTGACACCAAACCCTATATTGAGGCATTTTGTTGCATCTAACCATAACTTATAAATTTACAGTGCCAGCATGCCCACATGATAGAATGTTATTTTAATTCCTTTCTCTCTTTCAAGTGAAATCCTACATACCCTTTGAAATTTATTTTAATGTTAAATCTTTTCATGAATCTTTCTCCAAAACCCATGTGGCAGAGTCTGTCATTCCTCTCACACTTCCGAAGGCTTATCACAGTGCATTATTTTTAGCATCTCGAGGAAGGCACTGTGGTCTGTTTATGCTGTATCCCTTGAGTTAACCCAAGCTTTGTACAAAGTCAGGGATCAAAAATGCCTATGAATATAACTATAATGGGTCATGATCTGCTTTTGGAAGCTTCTTCCCATTGACACAAATCCTTTTTCTCCGCTGCTGAAGAATGTAGTAAACCAAATGCTTTGGTCTTATCCTTGCTTTATTTTCTTTGCCCTCTTTTCAGGTCCTTATCCAATCTCTCACCCCTGTACTTCCCTGGCAATCTTATTTCTGTGTGCTAAGCTTTCCTTGGGATGCATCCTGGCCCAACTTCTTTACCAGCAGGTGTCATGTGGCTTCATCTTCAGTAGTAGGGCTTCATCTTCAGTCTTAGAAAGACTAGAATGACATCAGGGCTACCGCTGGAGAAATCAAAAACCCTCAGCAGACCAAAAACAGTTCAGATTTGAACTTACAGGTTGTTTCTTATTTAAATATCCTCAAATACTAACAGTTGTAATTTGAGTCAGAATTGATCTGGAAAGGTATCTGATAGATATATCTCAGTGTTTGAGTTCTGATTCTATCAGTTTGCCCTATGAAGAGTTTCATATAGCCATCATCATTGCGCTTGACCTGCTCCACTGTCACTGTCTCCTCCTCCTCCTCCTCCTCCTCATCATCATCATCATGTTACTGTAAAGTTTATCATAACCTCCTAGGCAATTGAACAGGTGGGTCGCATCACATTGTGAGGGCTGCTTAGATAGAAATTTTATCTCTTCACCTATTGTATTGTTTTCTTAATTAACCCTCTCTAACCTCTATATCCTATACTTCTTGGATAGGATGAGATTAAGAAAAGGAAGATCCAAATTACACCCAGATAATATGGTAATTGAACAATCTAATGGTAAATGAGAACTATTATTAATGAAATTTCATTCTAGAAAAATTGGTTTGGAAAGTCCATCCCAAGCAACTTCACCACCTTGAAATTCTTGATAAATTGAATTTTATCAGAAATTTAAACAGGATACAATCATGTAGCTATATTTCAGAAATAACTATGTTCTTCAAATTGTAGAAATATCTAAACATAAACTTCAACAAATTAATTTTACATAAGAATTTCAATAGTTTCTATAAATTCTGAAATGAGAATATATTGTATCTGAAATCTTTTCCTATTCTGTTTTATGGTCACATATGTGGGAAAAAAATCTTTGTATAAAGTACTATTCATCTCTTTCAATTAGCCTGGTATAAAAATAAGCATTTCTAGAATTAAAATACACTTTAAATTTAGAGTTTAATCTTAAAAGGAGAATGTTATTTTTAATTGATGTAGGTTTTTCTTAAAAGAAATGCATCCGGCAAATTATAATTGGATAAGACATTCTTCAGTTGAATAAAATGCTATAGCTTCATTCTTTAACACACGTAAGAATCAACTTTTATGTACGCTAATGAGAAGGTTACATAACACAATTCAACTCTGTGTTCTGCTTACCTTTATGCTCAAAAAAACTTTGAATTTACAAGGAAGACAGGGGAAAAAATCATTCTGCCTGTAAGCACGGTAATGATTATGAATAATGAATATTGGAATGCTATTATAGAATAAAGCCACAAGCCATGATGTATCTTACTGCTCAATTATTTAAAATGCTGCCTGATAATTTTAGACTTGTTTTAAGTCTACATCTGTACATGTTAAAGCTGGAATCAGTTTCTAATCAGTACCATTTTTTCCTTCTTGGTTGGGTGGGAGGACGATGTTTGTGATAGAAAATATGTTATACAGTTAGAATGTTGAAAGAGGAGCTATATTTAAATTAATAGATGTTTGTTTGGGGCAAGTGTTACTCCAGGGCAGGGATTACTGAAATTTTAGAAATACATTGCAATAAGACTATTGTAATTAGTGGAATTGCGACTCACTGTGTTCTATGGAAAGTATTAAGGAAGGAAATACATTTTGTCATTAAGGAAACAAAATATGAATTGCATATTTAACACTTCATTAAATATGTAGATTGCTGTGAAATCTGGTGAGAAAGTTAAGGATAGTGAGATGCCATAAAGCCATCTTCCCACACACATTTGTTTCATATATGATAAAGTTAGAAAATTTTAAGAAGAACCAAAGAAAAGCCAGAGTTGATTAGACATAAAAAATAAGAGATTGGAAGCAAAAGGACATTATTAAGGATATATCTTTTCAGAGGTAAATTAAGGACCATTTTAACACCTTTTAATAACAAAATATTATTTCAGCATAGTGCATGTGAAATAATGTGGGCTGCATTTAAGAGTGAACGTTACATTACATGTTATAGCACATGCCAAATGAAGTCATGGGGTCACCACTCATTTCTCGCATTTTTTTTTTGCGGTACGTGGGCCTCTCACCACTGTGGCCTCCTCTGTTGCAGAGCACAGGCTCCAGACGCGCAGGCTCAGCGGCCATGGCTCACGGGCCCAGCCGATCCGCGGCATGTGGGATCCTCCCGGACCGGGGCACAAACCCGTGTCCCCTGCATCGGCAGGCGGACCCTCAACCACTGCGCCACCAGGGAAGCCCCATTTCTTGCATTTTTTAACCCAAGTTTACATTTCTTCTTGCTCTCCATTCAGATTCATGAGCGTTCACACAGCCTGTATCTCAGGTGCATTATGGAAACTTACGATTATGTGCATGTATTTGGTGATTTTGATTTGAATTCTTGCCTCCTTTATCTCTGTTCCTTGGGAATATTTTGCCTGCTAAAATCATATTTGTAAATCTATTTATAGTTTTTCTGGAAAGTCACAACTAAATTTTTAATTTACACTTGTTTACCCTTTTTTTCAAACATAATGCAATATAAATAGTATTAACTGAGCATCTATTATGAGCTCAACACTGGTTACATGTAACACAGTTTTGCATGTAATATCTCATATCTCTGTTATTGTTGAAGTATAGTCGATTTGCAATGTTGTGTTAGTTTCTGGTGTACAACAAAGTGATTCAGTTATACGTGTATATACGTATTCTTTTACGTATTCTTTCCATTATGGTTTATTGAAGGATATTGAATATAGTTCCCTGTGCTATACAGTAGGACTTTGTTGTTTATCTTTATCTCTTATATCTTAATAGCAATTCTTTAATTTGTATAAACTTCACAGATAGAAAACATTATGAACCAGAGATGCTAAGTAACTTCCCTTGAGAAAGTTATGCCTAATGCTGGTTGTCCTATAAGTCTCACTCTGTGCCTAATTCATTTAATGAAAAGCCATTACATTTTTATAAAATGGTTTATTGGATGCTTTGAGGCTCTACTCAGCACTGCACATTTTGAGGATATATGCAAAACCTATTTTGAGAAAGAGAACACAATTCAAATATTCCCTGCTAAATTCCTCACAGCAGCCTTATGTTTGGAAGGTAATAAGTGAACTTATTCAGTTGTTCCTTCTCTAATTGTTTTCATCCAATTGCTCCATGACTTTTGACCAGTTGAGTGAATTATTTCAAACTTTTCAGTTTTCAAGCTGACTTACATGCAAATTAAATCCCAGAAATTGTTTGTGAAACTGGTGACTGGTGGTCTGAAATGCCTTTAATTGGTCACAGTTACGACACTGAGCACTGATTTTACAGTAATAGATATAGGAATGGAATTAAAAGTAGCTTTAGCCATTAAATTCTAAAGAAAGTTTTCTTTTTCACTCCAGATTTGTGGTGTCTGATAATGTATTTGTAAACAAATACATTACGATATCTCGAAAAATGAACCATAATTAGTGTAGGCTTATAGATAGCAATCCCATGGTCACTATTTATCTCACAATTGCACCTCTTGTCTGTGACACTCATTTGAATGAGGAGCACTGAGTGTCATTAAGATATAGATTTAAGGGCTTCCCTGGTGGCGCAGTGGTTGAGAGTCTGCCTGCCGATGCAGGGGACACGGGTTTGTGCCCCGGTCCG
Organism: Pseudorca crassidens; assembly: GCF_039906515.1. Taxonomy (NCBI): domain Eukaryota; kingdom Metazoa; phylum Chordata; class Mammalia; order Artiodactyla; family Delphinidae; genus Pseudorca; species Pseudorca crassidens. Next base: position 21,269,930 of record NC_090307.1, on the reverse strand, counting down.
GGAGATCCCACATGCCGCGGAGCGGCTGGGCCCGTGAGCCATGGCCGCTGAGCCTGCGCGTCCAGAGCCTGTGCTCCGCACCGGGAGAGGCCACAGCAGTGAGAGGCCCGCGTATCGCAAAAAAAAAAAAAAAAGATATAGATTTGTTCTGCTGGTTCTCCCTTATTTCTGTAAAATTCAACAGTCTAGAAAAACTTTATCTTGGAAAATATGTAGTAAACATGATTGACCATATTATCTTTGCTCTACCACTAGGCCATTAGACCAGACCCTTTAGCTGTCAAAGTCAATTCAGGATTTGATTAAATTGCCCTATGGTCAGACCTTAAAGAGAGAATGTCACAAGACTTCTCAGGTATTAACATGATGGGTTTTTTTTGAAGCAGGTAGAAGTAAAGGAAAATGGTGTAAATTAGTTACTTTTAAAAAATATTTTACTGAAGTATAGTTGATTTACAATGTTAGGTTTAATTTCTGCTGTACAGCAAAGTGACTCAGTTATACATATACATATTCTTTTTCATATTCTTTTCCTAAACCAGTTACTTTTCAAGCTCCGATTGGAATATTTCCCATGTTTTGCAGACCTCAGCTATTTTTGACTTTCCGCCTTCCTGTCATTACCCTAACAGTTTTACCTCCCTTTTGTGTGCACATCCTTGTCAAATGCCCCTTCTTCTGTCTCTGGTGTTCAGTCATTTTCTTGTAATTTCAACAATAAAAAATCCTTATTGCATGTGTAATATATCCTACGGCCCGTTCTGGACACTGGGCCTCTCTTGATGAGCCAAATGGACAATGCATCTGTCCTCATGAAACTTACAGTCTAGCGTGGGTTCAAATAATAAACAAACCCCTCACGTATAACAAGGTGTTATAATTACTATAAAATATATCTATAATAGATAAATATATTGAAGAATGTTGGAAGATTATATAATAATGTATAATATAGTAATGCAGAAATAAATTGGAGAGTATTGGGAGAATATTTGTAACGGGATCAGATACAGGGTTTCCTGGGAAATTCTCCTTTGCGCTGAGATCTGAAAGAGGCACAGAAGGTAGTCGAGTGAAGTCAGGGTAGTGACGGGTGAAGTGCTGGTGATCCAGGACTGGGGAACAATTTGGACAAAGACCTAAGAAGGCAAGAAGCAGGACCTTCAAGTACTGAAGGACGGTGAGGGAGACTGGTGATGTGTGGGGGGCACGAAGGGAGATGGAAAGATGAGCAGTAGCATTTCTCAGAGGTCCTTGAAGACTTTGGAATACATTCTCTTTAAATCGGAGCTCACTAGAAAATTCTATGTGCAACCAGCCCTATTAGGTTCTTTCCATACCTTCCTAGCTTATTCTTCTTGCGATAATTTAAGGGTACCTAGTTACAGTTGGCTTATTTTTTTTCCAGCAGAACTGCCCTTTCTTGTGAAGTCATTCTCCCTTTAAATTTTCTGACAATGATGTCGTATCTACTTTTTGTCAGTTTTCTTCATTTTATTCTTTCTATTGCTTTCTTCCATCTTTCCTGCTTTTAAAAATCGTTTTCATGTCCAGTCAAGTTCTTCATCCCTCCCATCCGTGATGACAGCACTCCAGTAGGATATGGCCCCTTGCTCCAAGTTTTCTTCTTGAATCTGTCTCATCTTCCTGTCCTTTCTCCTTGGCTGGAATTAAGTCCCAAGCTGCCATTTTGCTCATCACTTCCTTTACTTTCTGGATGATGAAATTGTCAGTGAGGCACATCAGGAACATATCCTATGATCAGCTCTCAAATGAATTTCGCTCCCAGCAGATGCACGGGTAATTGAAGCTTCCTGTAGCCAGATTGCCTTCCCAGGATGCTGTTTTTAATAATTTTACAGAGAAGATTGGCCCACAGTTTTCATCCACGCTTTTGGTATTTACTGTGTTGCTGTGCTAACACTTTTATTTTTCTTTCCTCTGTTCTCAACCAATTGCTTTCTATTGTGTTTTCTCCTTTTCAAAGTTGGTAGATTTTCTTTTAAATGCTGCATATTTTTGTGTACATTCAGGGCTTGGCTATGCTCTGAGGCTTAATGACACATTAAATGCTAGGATTTGGAAAGATAGGAGAAAACCAAGAGTAGGCTGTACAAGGACCAGGGAACATTAACCCTGCGAAGACAGCAAATCATCTCCATCAGCGTGCTCGGTGAGATGAGCATTTGAGTCATTTTCCAGGGTCTTAGGGTGAGAGTTAATGGGTAACTAATCAATACAGTGTATGATTGAGAAAGGTGGTGATAAGATAACGATGAAAATGATGTGCTGTTACAGATGCCGAATCATTTCCATTTTCTTTAACCTTTAGGTTTAACTATTTTTTATACATGGTCAATCTCTAGAATGCTGTAGTTAATTGTTCCAAATTAATGGAACAATTAAAAACAAGCTTAACAAGTTAAAATCATAATTTGTAGATGTTTAATATTTTCTGAAAGGCGTGTCCAAGTTAAGGATGAAAAAGATGTACATAATATGTATATAGTCAAATACCAGTTAGTTTCATATTCTGTCAGGTTATAGTCGGCGATGACAGTTATTTGGGGTTTTTCAAAATCTTTTATTCAATTTATAAATTTGTTTTCTGTGGCAAGGGGAAGGAATGGAAATCCCACCTACTTTTTGAACTCTGTCCTTTCTCATGCCACGCTTGGAGAAACTTGCTGTACTGGTGCTTTAAGATTATCAATTACTTGTTTGGGGGAATCCATCAGAGTCTCTGTAGGAGCCTCTGAAGAGAGTGGAAGAGGAGGTCACTGCTCAGACATTTATTCTGGGACTCTTGCAGCTCCCTGAGTAATATGGTGTTCTCATCAGAATCATTTCCATTTTAAATAATCCTTCCAAAAGTATAAAACATCCTGAAGATTTTAACTAATTTTCATCAATTATACATCTTGAGAAAAAAAAATATATATGTTTGTGTATACATATGTATAATTTGGAAGTTTAAACCAACAGTAAGCCAACTCTATTTTAAGCAGTAATCTACAGTTATCCAGGGAAATAATTTTTATCAGCCATCTGGTACATAATAATTTGCTGATCTGCCAAAGATTTATGGATTTTACTGCAACAATACTTACTGTGATGTTAAGAGCTTTATTTCATTTGCCTGTTTGCAAAATTGCACCTTTCTTTCTTTGTGGAGCGTGTCTTCTCTCATGAACATTGTGGCAGTTAACTCAGTTCACGATGACTGTCTGTCACGGAGCTCTTTAAGCCCTAAGGATGCTTGGAAGCATCACCTTGGCTTTTACTCTGCCAAATACAACTTGTGCTTCTTTTCACTTGAATAGTTTTGCATTGGGCTCCCTCACCACATTTTCCCATGTCCTGAGATTGCATGTTCTCATTATTATTCTCCTAGCGATTTTCTTTACCGGTCTCACTCTTATAGGTCCTTCCAGCATTTGCTGGGTTTAATGTTTGGCTCAAAATGGTCACCAAACAACTTATCACCAGGGATTTTCCAGGCCAGAGTATTACGTCAAGCAAACGGTTCAGTAGAATAAGTTCTCATGGTACTGTAGGTGCCTTCATTCCCAAGTCTCTGGTTCTTGGAGCACCCAGCAGCACTACTACAACCAGGGCAACCCAACACAATTTAGACCACAGCCCTAACATGCACACGCAGACACAGTGATCCTTTTACACTATTATTATGTAACTTGACACATGAGTTCCAAGAGGAGAACACATCATATATAACAGGGAACGGATGGATCTACTGTCAGGGAGCTTGTGCTATAGGAAGAAGAGGCACATTGAACAAGTAAGAGCAAGTTGTTGAGTGTCCAAAAGGAAATGCATGATGATGTATGAACGTAAAGAAAGGGAACTCACCTCAAGGGAGAGGTATTTTAGAGAGACTTTAGAAGGAAATGTCCTTCAGTCAGGTAGAAGGTCTGGGGGTGGGTAGGGGAGAGAATGGGGGAGTAGATTAGAGGTGGAAGCAATAGTATGGGTAAATCCAAAAAGACCACGGAGTGTTCAAAAAGCATTCTATGAGGATTTTTAATTCATAATTCTTGACTCATCTGCCTTTTAAGATCAAGACATCTTGTTGAAGATCATTTCCTTGGTTTTAACCTTTGAGATATTATTTGTGCCTAGAATTTTTGAGAAAGCAAGAAAGCATTCCTACAGTGTCCCAACTCTTCCTTAGCTAATACATTGACTAACTAGAGTAACACAGCATAGTTGATGGTGCAACTTCATCATATAAGCTTAGAAGTGCTTTGCTTTTATTTTATTATTGAAATTACGTTATTCACTGTGACGGGTATTTGAGGCATTGTGTTGAGCTGTTGCTAGGAACAGTAAGTATTATCTTCTTAGGCTTTAAAACACAGGGGAAATGCAGATATTTTGGAACAGCCCCCATATTCTGGGCTGCCCATTGTTTTTCCTATTGATTTTATTTGCCCAACTATTTGTTCTAGATAAATACAAAATATATGGAGAATAAAAAGGAACACTAATATCTATCACTGAGAACTGTTCATTCTGAAGTTCATGTTTTTTGTTGTCACTGTTTTCTTGCAACACTGGCATCATCCGGATGCTTGGGTCAAATGAGAGCATAAGTAAGAAAGAAATTGCTATGACATTTGAGTTGACAGGCACAATTCTGACACGTAGAAATAACTGGGAAGAAAACCAAAAAAAAGGAAATTCACAAATAAGAGCTTAAAATGAGGATCATGCTGTCTGCTTCAGAATTATTGTATTATATGCCCAATTTTTTTTGCCAAATATGCCTGACGTTAAAGAATTTAGGACCCAAAGATAAAAGATAAATACTTGGCGGTCTCCCAGGGACCAAAGACTGGCAGGTGGTGGCTCATCTCTTTCACATGCAACATGTGTTCAATGGAAATCAGTCTTAACAATGATGCTTTGGGAAAGATTTAGTTGGATAAGAGGTGCTCCCCAAAAGATTGGACAGGCTTCTTTCTCGTTGTTAATGATCATGATCATGAGCATCATTCAGATAGAGCTTGTTCATGCTCTTCCTCATGCCTTCCTAGAATTGGCTAAACTTACATTTCCTACCGCCTGCCGAGAGCTCTCCATCCAACTGGGTTCTAAATCTTACCGATGTTCTTTCAGTCTATAGGAACCCTGGAAATCCACATTCAGTGGTTTTGAACCTAACAAATGCTACCTATAGGAGCGCCACTCTAACCCCTAACGTTACCAGTCCCAGTTAAGGATTTAAAAAAAAGCTTTTTTGCATCATTTGGATCTATTGCATGCTGGCAGACATAAAAAGTATGACCTTGAACTAGTGAGAACTTTGCCACCAAAAACATTGATTAACTTCAGTGTCTACAGGAATGTTTTTCTTCCAAGTCGTTACTTTGGAAAATTACTTTGAACTTTTTGGAACTCTGCCTTTAAAAGTAGATCCAGATTCAGTTCACAAGCACAGAATAAACACAGTGTCATTGGTTTACAGCCTTATTTAAGGTATAAACCTTATCTTTCTTCATAAATCCAAAAAGTGGGCCATTCAGCCAGAACAGCAAACTGTTCAAAATATACGACATCACATTTTTTTTCTTAAAATCAAATATTCTCAAGCACCAAAATCTCTCATAACTTAAATATTTATATACAAAAGACTCTAAAGACAATTTCCAAAGAAACATCCCCAAAATTATTTTAGTAACCTCAGCTTCTTGGAATATTTACGTAACATGCCATGGTGGTTCCTTGAAAAAGACAATACTCATTTGAGTGTTAAGCTATGATACTTTTGTTAAACACATGAATAAAATAAACATAAGGTCACATTAACCGTGTCCTAATGGTAATGGACTCAACCTCTTTTCTTATTTACCGTAGCGAGGAAGATAGCTTATATTTTTTAGTCCGTTCTATAGAACGGATTAAAAAACATAAGCTATCTTAAAAATCAAATTTATGATTTCACATAAACACCTTTTTTTTTTTTTTTTTTTTTGCGGTACACGGGCCTCTCACTGTTGTGGCCTCTCCCGTTGCGGAGCACAGGCTCCGGACGCGCAGGCTCAGCAGCCATGGCTCACTGGCCCAGCCGCTCCGCGGCATGTAGGATCTTCCCGGACCGGGACACGAACTCATATCCCCTGCATCAGCAGGCGGACTCTCAACCACTGCACCACCAGGGAAGCCCCACATAAACACATTTATTTGCCCTTAATTTTTTTATTCATAGTTCTTTTGCTAAAAATAATATAGCCAATCTTGAAGAGGGGTATTATATAGAAAATGAATGCACAAACTGAGCTCAACTTGGCTTAAAAATGCATCTTTCCTTCCAATATCTGATGGTAACATTGAGATAGTTTGCATCTCTCTCTTTCCATCCTTACATCTGTCGTATCCTAATGACAATAGTGACATCTGAAGATACATTGTTACCAGCTTGCAGCATTTGCAAACCATTTCTTGTGAAACTCTATTAATACTCAGTGTTCTCAATGCACCAGAATGTTCATTTTCCCTTTTAAATTTTGTCTTTTTGTTCTGCTCTCTTAGTTGCATTAATTTTTTGAAAAATTACTTTCATTGTTATTAAGGAAATTATTTAAAAAAACATATATTTAAGTCTGTTAAACTCAGAAGAAAGGGAAGAGAAAGAGAAGCAGGAAGGAAACGTGAGAAAATCATGGTTTCTTTCAACATAGATGACTTGCCTCTTTAAGACAATCATTTTCAAATGTTTAGCTGTTTCTTCTTATATATACTTCTGTATTTCTAAATAATATTTATGTATAGCTATCTCTTTTAGATATTACACATCGATTTCTACTATGACAGATCAGTGCTTTAATTACACTACACCTCACACTTGCCCTCCTCCATTACTTTTTTGTTTGTTTGTTTTAAATTGGGGCATAATTAATATGTAACAAAATGCACAGATCTTAAATGTTTAGTTCATTGAATTTTGACGGCTGTATACACTTGTGTAACCACTACCCAAAACAAGATACAGAAGATTTTTATCCCTCTGGGGTGTTCTCTCACGGTTTTATCCACTAAGTTTCTCCCCCTCCCCTTCATACATACATGTGCCATTATCTGACTTCTAACGTCATAAAACAGTTTTTCCCGTATTTAGATTTCATGTAAGTGGGCTCAAACAATATTGCCTCTATTAATCAGGCTTCTTTCTCTTAGCCTAGTTTTTGAGGGTGGTCCATGTTGTTATGTGTACCAATAATCAATTATTATTTTATTACTAAATAGTATACCATTGGTCACAATTTAATTATCTGTTTTTTATTGATAGTTATCTGGATTATTTTCCAGTTTTTGACTATTATCAATAAAGTTGCTGTGGACGTTTACAAATAGGTTTTTGTTAGCATATTTATTTTCACTTAAGAATAGAGTTGCTAGGTCATATGGAACTCCAAAATAGCTCTCCAAAGTAGTTAAAATCAAATATCATTTTATAATCCCTCCAGCAATGTATGAAATTTCTATGCATATTATTCAGTTTTTGCCATTTGATGTTAGACATTATTTCTGATCTCTTTACACATTATCTGTGTTTCCTCCAAGTTCCCTTTTACATTTTGTATATGTCTTTCATGTCAGAGATGTTCCTCAAATTCTAGGAATCCAGGCTACCAATTCATACTTAAAAGTGAAGCACTAAACATTTTATCAAAAACATTATGTTTGTAGGCAGGAAGATGAAATTATAGGCTTCCTTTTAGGACAATCGCATGGCCGTCTTGTCTTTTTGGGAGTGGTCTTCAAAATAATAGTTTCTTTTAGTCTTTACTCTGTGGGGATTCAGATTCCCCGGAGAAAAATTCTCTTACCTTTTACTTTAGATTTATAAGTCTGGTTCCCAGGTTTTGGCATCAAGTGGGTCAAGAGGTGTGGGACTCCTCCTGTGCAGTATGCAGATTTTATTTAATCTTTCTGTTGCCCATCTCACCCTTTCCTCTTCCTCTTCTCTGTACTTGGAGCTTTTCTGGTTTAATTTCTGCACAGACTATGCCTCTTTACTCCTACCTAGGTTGGCTGAGGACAAGTAAGTTGACTGTGCTAGGGGAGGGAACAGAGGGAGCTTGGTGTGCTTAACACAAAGTTTCGAACAGTTCTCCTGATTTCAAGCCCTACCTCACCGTGATCTTTCATAGTACTAGGTTATCCTGGGATCTGTGGGGCGAACCATTTGCTTCCTATTAATGTCTCAAGTACACTTCAGTTTATTGTTCCTCTGCTCTGCTAAATCCTGAGCTATCCAACATCCATCTTTTCTTCATCTTTGGTTATAGATGTTTCCTACTTTCCTGAAGATAGAGTTCGTGTTTGTACCTTGATTTCTATGTTTGGAGGGCTTAATGTGTTGTTAATTTTTAAACTACATGGTTTCACACGAGGCATTCAAATTACACCGTACCTGAGGCTTAAGGGAGATTGAGTTAGAGGAAGAGTACAGTATTTGCTGATGAAGAGCAAATTTAGTGTTTCTGAAGAGCTAAATCTAATGGGGCCTCTCAGTTCATTTTCAAGAATGCTTAAAAGACTGCCTGAGAAAATGACACAGGAATTTCAGAACCTCAGAACATGGGGTGGTACCCAATCTCTTTTCATCATCAGGAGGGTTTTGAGGGTACAATTTCAAACAAAGGATATAGTCACCTTTTAAAATGTAAATGAACTGCAACATCAGCATAATGTTCTTGTCCTATCTTTGAAAAAAATGAAAATAAGTACATTCACAGTATTTCTTTATTCTCTCAAGAAGGGTGTTGAAAACCCATGATTATAGAATTTATTAAGGAAAAATAACTAATAAATACCATTAGAGGAGAATACTCAAAAGTTGAAGGATTGCTAGGCAAATTGTCTTATTTCTTAGACTGTATCTTGGAAGGATGTTGAAGCTGTTATTCACTGACAAAGATAAAAACAAGTTATAAATTAAGCATATTGGAAACAGCAGGGAGGATCCGAGCTGACAAATTATTGATGTTGCAGAGGAACCAAGGAACAATGTGCTAAAATGACACTTGGATGATCCGGCTGCATGTGTGATTATTGATGTGTTTGATCAGAGGGAAAATTTCCCCAAGTATCAATCAACATATATAATCAAGAACCTCTGACATGCTAGTCACGGTGTAGGCTATCAAGAAATACGAGCACACCCATGATTTCAAGAGAGATTAGTTTGGTTGTAGAGGCATATTCAAACAAAGAGATGTCATCAAGGAATTGACCTGAGTGTCAATTAAGTGATACAGTAAGAACTACCTTAGTTCCAAAGAGACAAAGTCATAGGTAGATGGAGAGTGGGATCTGCACAGGAGAAGCAGAATTTGCCATTACTCTTAAAAATAAATCAGCATAAGTAAAATTGGATGTTCTAAATCTTGTAGTCTATAAAGGAACTTGGAAACATGGTATCATTGTCTCTGAGTTGTTTTTTTTTTAAAGCTACATTGTATTTTGGCTAAGATAAAGAAGCATGCAGTTCATCATTGCCTAGTAGGTAGCAAGTTTTTTAGATGAAAGTGTGTCTTCTTGCTCTATTTGTGGATGTATATGATCTTCTTTGGCAGCATGACCACAAACTGACACATTTGAGGACTTTGGAAAATGGAAACAATATCATATTCAATTTTTGTCTTTTTTTTTTTTTTTTTTTAATAAGCACACTTCCCAGGGAGAATTCAAAGTCAGGGAGGAGTCTAACCAGTGATGTGAATATATTCACCATGGCCAATTTCAGGCTACCAACTTGAGGTTACTGAATCCTGACTTGGGGACAGTTGAGCACAACTGGCTGTCCTGAGCTGGTGGTGCAAGCTCACTCCAGCACGCTGTTGAAGCCATCAAGTTTTCAGATTCCATCCAGAGAAATGTGGGCAGGGATGAGAGCAACCTTTCAGTCTTTCTTTTTCCAGTCTAATCTTCACTTAGTCTTCTATCATTCTTCCTTCTCAGGTAGATAGCTCTGGTTATAACATTATAAAAGTCAAAGATACTTTATTCCAATATGTATCTTGTTCATTTAGGCTGTCAAATGCAATTTAGTTTGTTATTGATAGCAGCAGTGCCTTGTTGCTTGAGTAGGCACGTGACAGAGGAGGTGACAGGACTTGAAGTCAGCACAGGTGTGGTGCAGCTGTTTATTATGAACTCACTTCTGATAAAAGCCTGTCATTTTAGGGTTCCTCTTTTGAAAATAGGGACAGTAATTCCAAAGTCCTCCACTGATTGGTGAGGAAGAACCCATAATTACATAACTCTGCGGGCCATGCCAAGGTCGAATTCTTTATATGGTACTTCATTTCCTTTAGTGGGTCTGGGGCAAACCTTGCAGAGATGTTCACAAGCCCTGAGTGCCTGCATCACAGGGGGACATCCCAGTACTAGGCCTGGACAGATCAGGTATTTACCCATAAATGTGTGAAGCAGTATAATCAAACAGTGAGTAATAACTTGGTTAGAGCCTGTTTTGCCAAAGACCAAACCAGGTCCAGTACTGAGCAACTATTAAGAAAGTATTGACTTCCTTCCTCTAAATTCCCACATGTCTGTGGACCTCTAATAGTCCTCTTAGCTACCGCATGACATTTACCATTTCCCTGCTCTCTCATTGGTTGCTGCCGCTACGCTGTCAGCCACCACATCTGACAGAGACTAGACCAAAGTGCCCCTGCCCCCCACTGGTCTTGTTGATGCCCAGGAAGTTCTTAGGAAGACGAAGATTGGGCCTCCAAGCCATCGCAGATATAAAATCATCCACACTAGTACAACTGAACTTAGTGCCAGTGCTGTAAATTCACAGTATCCCTGAGATTTTAGTGGAAAATCCAAGTACTGTTTAGCACTATTAGTTGTGTTCCCTTTCTTTTACTATGAGCCCTTTCAGGGTTGGACTGAGTCCTCTGGGTAACAGACTCTTCACCCCTTCTGTTCCTGGAATTGTATATATGTTTGTCTCACTCCTTCTCTGGGGATATTTTTCCTTCTTCAAGATTCTCTTTGTTGAGAATCCACCACTCAGTAAGATCACACCCCCCACCGTAGGTCACACAGATTTTATAAATATTGCAGAAGAGATGAGAGAGAAATCAGTTCCTGGTGCATTAACTACAGCTCCACTCCATTTTCTTTCTTCCCACTGATGACAGGGAAGAGAAGGACACATTGGTTTGAGAGCCTCTGCCCTAAAAGATTTGTCTACGAGTCTCCAAAGATCCTCCAGTAGGAAACCACTCATTCAAGACAAATCTAGATAAAGCCAAAGGTCAGAGCCAGGGATGCAGCCATAATGCCAGTGATGAAGAGCCAGGGGAAAGGAATAAAATTCAGAGTTCAGATGCTGGAGTCAGGAATGAATGTGACTTGGGATGGAAAGAATGGTGAAGAGGAATGGTCATGAATATTGTCAGAGAGCAGGAGACCATTTTCGTGGAATACCAGCTAGGTTAATGGAGTCAGGCAGGGTGGGATGTGTGAACTGTATGAAAATATTTATTATCAGCCATCATCCTCATAACTGCAGAGGGACAAGTTGAGGCTAGCTCTCTCTTTAGAGTGTCTGCACTGAAAGATGCATCTACAGTGAATGATGTTTTGCTGTGCTGTGGGTTTGTTAAAACATGAGCATATGTGTTGACAAGGCAAAGGTGTGTTAAATATCTTTGTGGATAGTCAATCCTAATAAAGCAGGACATAAACTTAATTACGGTCATTTAATGGTGGCTTTTCTACTTTAATTATAGTTTTATATAATCTAAGCTTGATTTAGCTGAATAATGATGAAGTAGCATTTATATGCTGAGTATGAAGAAGGTTTTGGACCCTGTATGCTTGTGAATTCGACTCTCAGTCTGAAGGTATAAGCACATAAATAATATGCATGCTTTTCAGAGTATCACATTACTAGAGCTTCACACTTCTTAAATATGGACAAGATATGTTTGCAGGTCATTGGAGATACAGAGATCCACAGAGCTACCTTGAGTGACCCATTTTTTTATACACAAATCTGGATTTCACCTAGGTAGATCAAAACCTAAGGGCCCAATGAACGGCTTATCTCTTAGTTCAGAATTTGACTCTAGGGTGAGAAGACTGTAGTTAAAATAAATTATTTTTATTTTTTTGACATTTGTCAGAGTGGTATTTTCTTATGGTGAGTTCCTTTGTGCATGTACTTGTACCTAGAGATTTCAAAGGCAAGACATACTGAACCCAGTTTCTGGCTCTGTGGCTAGAAGTGGGGCTTGCAGGCACAAGTGTGACATTCCCTCTCAGCAATGTAGGTGACGTTTGCAAACAGCAGAGGCGAAACTGGAAATTCTGTTTTCCTGTTTCCTGGCAGCTTATACTTCTTCATGTCAATGTTGCCCCTGTTGTCACTCCTCAGGGCCCTTCTTCAGCATTAGTACTAGGTTGTTAGTGGTTTAGTGGTTAGGCAGCATGTCTGACAAGGAAAACATCAGGAACCCATAACTGCTGGCAACTCTCATTCATCTGTTTTTGCTTTTTGAGGACACATTTATGCAATGGATTCTCCAAGTCTCTCTGTTCACCAGGCATATTCCCTGAACCTCTGCTTCTCAGCATAGTGGATTGAAGCAAAAACTGTGCTAGTCTCTGATTTTCTAGGGCTGAATCTCAGTGTTAGTGGGGCCTGTGGCAGAGGGGCCAGGTAAGAAAAAAGGCTCCTTCCAAAGATGATGTAACCTAACAGCGCTAAGCTCATGACATGGGAGTAGGAGGAAAGATGAAATAAGAATTTGGGAAGTCAGAATCTCCAAAATATACAAACAGCTCATACAACTCAATGACAAAAAACAAACAACCCAATCAAAAAATGGGCAGAAGACCTTAATAGACATTTCTCCAAAGAAGACATACAGATGGCTCAACATCACTAATAATTAGAGAAACGCAAATCAAAACTACAGTGAGGCACCACCTCCCACTGGTCAGAATGACCATCATTAAAAAATCTACAAATAACAAATGCTGGAAAGGGTGTGGAGAAAAGGGAAACCTCCTACACTGTTAGTGGGAATGTAAGTTGGTGCAGCCACTACGGAAAACAGCATGGAGGTTCTTCAGAAAACTAAAAAGAGAATTACCATATGATCCAGCAGTCCTACTCCTGGGCATATACCCAGACAAAACTACAATGCAAAAAGATACGTGCACCCCCTATGTTCATAGCAGCACAGTTCACAATAGCCAAAACATGGAAACAACCTAAATGTCCATCAACAGATGAATGGATAAAGAAGATGTGGTACATATATACAGTGGAATACTACTCAGCCATAAAAAAGAACAAAATAATGTCATTTGCAGCAACATGGGTGCAACTAGAGATTATCTTACTAAGTGAAGTAAGTCAGAAAGGGAAAGACAAATACCATACGATATCACTTATATGTGGAATCTAAAATACGGCACAAATGAACCTATCTACAAAACAGAAACAGACTCACAGACATAGAGAACAGACTTGTGGTTGCCAAGGGGGAAGGGGGGACAGAGAGGGATGGACTGGGAATTTGGGGTTGGTAGATGCAAACTATTACATTTAGAATGGATAAACAACAAGGTCCTACTGTATAGCACAGGGAACTATATCCAATCTCCTGGGATAAACCATAATGGACAAGAATATTTAACAAAGAATGTGTATGTACGTAAAACCGAGTCACTTTGCTGTACAGCAGAGATTGGCACAGCATTGTAAATCAACTATACTTCAATTAAAAAAAAAGAATTTGGGAAATCAGGATTCATCATACAAAATACATTTTCATTAATGTTTGTGAATTAAAGATCATATGGAAAGAATGCCAGATAAAAAGTCATGTTTATTCTGTGAAGAGGAGACAACGAAATGTGACATTTTGGTTTTGACATCCCTCATGTCAAGTCTGGATAAAATTCCCTAGGGTTGTAGGAATCATTTTTGTGAGTGTCTGTGGTAATTCTTAATCTGTTCTTCTTGTGATGTGGTTACAGGTAGGATACTGCCATGTAGGACTGAGAGCTGCTTTCAGCTGGGCAAAGCTTCATGTATTTCTTTTCTCCCCCAAATAGCCCCAAATCTCTTGCATTTATTTATATTTGTTAGTTTGCATGAATGGGGGAAAAATAGTATTCAGCAATTCAAAGATGGCTGAATGGAATAACAGATTTTTATTTCCTAAGGGAACATTTGAGGGTGATTGAATTGCTCTCAGTCTACAAGCCATTTTTTACACCATTTTCTACTTGACTAATTGATTATGACAGATGTCACCTAAGCTCTGCTGCTCAAGCTGGTTTGATGCTAAGGCAGAGGCAGAGCAAGCAACCTCTGTTGATGAAATAGAAAAGCTATGCGTGGGCATTTTTCTTATTGATTTTTCCAGTATATGATATCAGTTAATTACTGATTTTCTCTCAGTTAATTACTGAGAGCCATTCACTGCATAAATGTAAGCAGTCATTATGCCTGCATTTTCAATTGATTTTCTTTCCCTACAAACATGATAAGTGATGTATTCATTTTGAACTAAACAGAAATTTAAATAGCTTTGGTTGATATATATATATAGGCACTAGACATGGTGAATAACATGTGCCCATAAAAAGTAAACTCCCTGTAATATAGATACAGATGTGTTTGTGTGAGCAGAAAAGGAGCAGCACATATAATTGCCATGCTGTAAAGTTGTAGTCATTATACCAAAAGAGGGATTTATAAGATACGGGGTTTTAAGTGGACTACTTTTTCAGTTTTCACAACATGACCAAAAAATTTAAAGAATCTATATTGAATGAAAAAGAGGTGTGAGGAAACTTTGCGGGTTGATGGATAGAATCCACATTTCTTGGTTCCGGTAGTAATTTACGGGTTTATACATCTGTTGGGTTTATATATCTCAGTAAATTGTATACTTCAAATGGCTACATTTCACTGAACAGAAATCATACCTCAATAAAGGGTTTTCCTTAATTAAAAGATTTTTACTTCATCATTTAAACACTATTTGGAGAATTACCTTAGATTTAACATCTCTAATAATATTAAATCATTTGTGCATATGAACAAAAGCTACATTTCACTCAGAATATACTCTTAGAAGGAATTGAATTGATAATATCCATGATATATGTTGAATGTTCAGGCTCCAAAGGGCTATTCTAAAGACAGTTGAGACTTTCTCTAATGGGCTTGATGATCTCCACTTACCTAGGAGAAGGGGAGAAATAACTGACCTTTTGGGAGTTTCTCATGTTGACCTATGTGATACGTTGCCATAATAGTTTTCTATTTCTGCATAAAAAATTACTACAGACTTAGCAACTTAACATCGCACGCATCTATTGCCTCATAGTTTCCATGGGTCAGGAGTCCAAGCACAGCTTTGTTGAGTTTTCTCTTTCAGGGTCTGACCAGGGTAAATTTCAGATGTTGGTCATGGTGGAGGTCTCATCAGAGGCTTGACTGGGGAATGACCCATTTCCATGCTCCTGCGTTGTTGGCAGAATCTGTTTGTGGCTATAGGACCAAGGTCCCCATCTTCTTACTGCTCATTACCCATTACTGGCAGTTCACTTCTTCAAGGCCAATAGAAGACATTCTCCTTCCAGTCTGCTAAGACAGAGTTTTATAAAGATTAGCTTTACCTAATCTTGAGATTGAGGATGCCATCACCATTGCCATATAATGTAAGTGAGTGCCTGTCTCATCAATTTTGCCATATTCTGTTGACTAGGAGTCCAAATTGCTCAGAGGAAGTGCAGTCAACTTAGGTCGTGTGGGTCACCTTAGGGTAATATCCACCATAGTTGTTTTACAGAGGGCTCTTGAAATTAATAATTCCTTAATAATATATTTAAATAAATAAATAGTACATCTTTAAATTTATAAACATATATTTCAGAACAATTTAAGCAGAGTGTGATTTGATTTTAAATAACAGGGTTATTAGTACATTTAAAACTTGATTTAATTTATGTCAGTTTGATGTTTATACAAAATCCTAGGACCATAGCTATAGTTCAGAATCAGACACGTCCCTACAGGGTGCATCAGGCCATGAAGGAGTTAATATGTTTCTCAAACATTGTCAATTTCCTTCCTCCTCATCCCTAAAATAAGACCTATAATTTGCAAAACGAATCTGCATTCTTGAACACTGACTGAATGAAAAACCTGAGTCTTTTAATAATTAGCTATTCAGTTATCTACGGTTGCCTACTTTTCATAAAATCAAAAACATAATATAAAATAATGTAGATCATAATATTAGTTACAGATGTCAGCTTCCTCCTTTTTTTCCTGAAGAAAAGGTGTTAATGAATTACTCTAGACTGATTTCTGACATAATTGCCAGGATTGTACGATATATCATTCTACATTTATGCCAGCAAATTGGCATCTGTGATTCATACAGTGGTAGCTGTCTTAATTTTATAATGTATGAAATATACGTTGCTTAGGTTCTCAAAATAACAGGTGACTCTATACCTTCTAGACTGAAAAGAATTTACAGTTCTGTCGTTGAATTAGTGAATATTTCAAAGATGACACTAACGATATACCTGTGGGTTTACAGCAAAATAAGGCTGAAACTCTGACAAGCTACTAAATAGTGCAAATGCATCAATAATTTCAACCTGAGAAATATGACTTTTAATAATTTTAGCTCCCTTTTCTTCTCTGATATATTTTTTTCATGACAAGTACACAACACACAGAACTTAATATTCATTTTCAAATACCAGGAAGGCAGCTACAGATGGTGTCAGTAGAAGTTGTTTGTAATATTCTCCGTGCTTGTACATACTATATGGTATCAATTGCAGCCAAGAGTTGGGGTTTGCCGACACTCTCTGCCACTTTATCGGTGACCTTGGGTGCATTCCTGAACTACCCAAAGCCTCCCATGATGCAAAATTACAGTAGAACCCACTTAATGCACCCACTCATGTGCCCAGTGCCTGACATATAGTGATCATTCAAAAAACAGTGATGATACAATTTCTTATCACAATAGACCATTGCTGGCCATTGTTTATACCGTTTTCCAACCTAAACTGCCCCCCCTGGGGCTGGCAACTTGTGGGGCAAAAAGCAGCAGTGTGAGGGAATTCCTTGGCAGTCCAGTGGTTAGGACTCCTTGCTTTCATTGCCAAGGGTGGAGGTTCGATTCCTGGTTGGGAAACTAAGATCCCACAAGCCAGGCAGGGTGGCCAAAAGAAAAAGAAAAGAAAAGAAAAAAAAAGCAGCAGTGTGTTATTTCTAATTATGCAACTTTCTTCAGGGTTCAGGAAGTCATTTGGACTCATTCTATTTAAATGAAAGAGGCAGTGGGAGTTTATGTTATTATATTTGCCTTTAAAATAAAGAAATAGAGGGTTTCCCTGGTGGCGCAGTGGTTGAGAGTCCGCCTGCCGATGCAGGGGACACGGGTTCGTGCCCCAGTCTGGGAAGATCCCACATGCCGCGGAGCAGCTGGGCCCGTGAGCCATGGCCGCTGAGCCTGCGCGTCCGGAGCCTGTGCTCCACAACGGGAGAGGCCACAACAGTGAGAGGCCCACACACCACAAAAAAAAAATAAAGAAAGAAAGAAATAGAAGCAAAAGGAAGATTAAAGTGTTTGGCCAATGGAGTGCACTGGTGAAGTTGGCTTTAGTGGGCACCGTCTCATGATCTAATTCCTGGTTATTTTTTCCTCTCGGGCATCTCCTTTATTTAACAGAAGCTTATAGATGCTTCCTATGAGTCAGGCATTACTGTGTGTGTTTTACAGGTTTTCACTCACTTGACTTTCAAGGCAGTCTTAGGGGTTAGGTACTGTTATTATCACCCACTCTGTATAGGTGAGGAAACTGAGGCTCAGAGAGGTGAAGTAACTTGTGTGACAACATATATCTATTATGTGGCAGAAGGGATTTGGCTCTGGAATCTATATTTAACCACTATCCTGTGCTGCCTTTCATTCTCAGATATGATTTTTTTCCCTCTGGGTCAAAAACACATCAAATAATGCCTAATCTCCCCACCCTGTGATCACAGAGCTTCTACTCTGCTTAACATACTGAGTCAGTCACCAAGGAGGGTACAAGAATGTGTGCTCCCAGAGAGAAGGGAGTTATCTTGTCTACTACATTTCCATCACCTAGAACAGAGACTGATACATGGAAGGTGATCAGCAAAAATATTTTGAATGAACAAACAATCCGATGGATAGATGAATGAATGGATACATGTATGAATTAGGTATGTACCTTGTTTTAAGGGAGCTTTTAGTTTAAGGAGACAAACCATAATTCAGATGAATAAAAGGTTTTATTTTTTTTTATTCCTTTCAGATTGTTCAGAAAAACGTTCTATATATAAAACTATTCCAGTCTGAGTGAAACAGATTTGCTCGGTTTTAAAATACATATTAGAAAAACATATGCTATAATCCAAATTAAACAAGCTTTTATCTGCATGGCTCAGTCTCAACCCAGATTAATTTCGTAGAGGTGAAAATGAATTCTTTCACAGGAATTATCTTGCCATATTTTAGCATGACATTTTCCTTATGGGTGGCATTTTTATGAGAGGAAACTGAGAAGTAGAAGTAAGAATGGGGTGGGGGGATATTGTTGAAGGTATCTTCATCTTAAATATACCCCCAATATATCAGAATCTAAAGAGATCAGTAACATGCTGAGGTTAATAGTAAGGATTTAGAAGACGAGTTTTTATTTTCTTATCATCATAAAAAATAATGGCATGTTTATATTTTTAAAACTGTGGGCCATTCAATTTGCTCAAAAAAGGAGACAGAAGTAGATATATTCAAGAAGGGAAGCTAAAATAATCGAGAGGAGAATGGATTTGCAGATAAAGACTAATCTAGCTAAGGGGAGAGGAGGAAGGAAATGTCATTGTGTGGTGATGTAGGCAGTTGGGTTATCGTTTTGAGATTGGAAAGACAAGGTCTGAGAGTGGAATTTCATCAACGTGTGTAAAACCAAGAAGGATATCAAATGTGACCATTGATTTATTTTACAAATCCCAGTATCTTACCCTCAAGGATCTACTCAAAATTTAGAAGTGGTTGTTTTAGCAAGAGTTATAAATATATTTCATAGCAGATAATAAATTCAGAGTGAAAATGGCACAGGAAGCTCCCTAATAAGTCATTACTATAACTTATGAAATTTTAAATACACATCTCTAAATTTTACCGTTGATATCATGAGGGTTAGTCAAATGCTTATATAGCATGCTCCCTGGTGAAATATCCGCCAGAGAAAAACCTGCCAGACTCCTTACCTAGTTGACAAGTATAACTTCCCTTAGATGGGGTTATTATGGAGACAAATTATGATGCAAGTGCCTTATATTTCCTACTTAAAAAAAAATTATTTATTTATGGCTGCGTTGGGTCTTCGTTGCTGCGCGTGGGCTTTCTCTAGTTGAGGTGAGCGGGGGGTACTCTCCATTGCGTGTGCGGGCTTCTCAGTGCAGTGGCTTCTCTTGTTGTGGAGCACGGGCTCTAAGCACATGGACTTCAGTAACTGCGGCACGTGAGTTCAGTAGTTGTGCCTCACTGAGCACAGGCTCATAGTTGTGGCACACGGGCTTAGTTGCTCCACGGCATGTGGGATCTTCCCGGACCAGGGCTCGAACCCGTGTCCCCTGCATTGGCAAGCGGATTCTTAACCACTGCACCACCAGGGAAGTCCCATATTTTCTACATTTTAATGGGCTAAAATTGTGAAATGATCTGAATACAAGGAATAGGAAAGCAAAAGAATAGAGTATGCATGGGTGGGTATCCTCCAAAACAATAACAAAAAAATCTGGACCATGTTTCTGACCTGATATGCATCAAGCAGAGGATAGACGTGAGTAAGTGTGTGAAGTGAAATTCAAAATTATTTGTCATAACTGCTGATAGTCAGTGATGGGAAAAAGTCTTGGAGGAGAAAGAATTTGAAGTTTCTCACCAAAAATGGGTTTTACCTAAATGCTGGAGTCAAACTGCCATCTTCAGAGGGCACATTATTTATGTGGAAGTTCATCCTGGATTTTAGTGATCCGTGACATTCTTACCCTGGATCAGCATCGTCTGTGATTTTTGAGTTTTTAGAAACATAACTTTAACTACCTGGATTTCAGGGATTCCTCTGGTTATTCAGTCGTTTCATCTGAGTGATTAGTATGTAAATATTCTCTTCAGTAAATTTTACTGGGTGTTTTCTTGACTTCCCTCAGCAAATTGCTATACTCAACACTTTGCCCCTTCCTCCTCTGCATAGTTACATAGTTACAAAAAGTAAATCTTCCCACCCACGGTTTTTAATTTTTTTGCCCTGATTATTATTACTTATTTTCTTACCATCCTCGATGGCATTTCCACTCGTTCCCAAGGAAGCACACAGAACTCAAAGTTACCCAGGGTGTGATCACAGGCTGTAAAACCAACTGTGATGCATGTGTCCACCTCCTTACCTGAGACTCTACCCATAGGATGAGCAACCTTGGTGATGATCCAGGTACATGCTACCTGGGAATTCATCATGCCACCTTGAGAAAAACTGTTTTTCCATTCTGTCGCCATTAATTTTACTAGCTATTAGACTTCACAATTTGAAAAATAGAATGAACCAAGGGTCTACTTTGGAATCCAGTACATTACTCCCTATGATGAAATAGAAAGTGGACATACAGTAAGACTGGTGCCAAGTGATACAGACCCATCAGCACGAATCATGAGTGCTCTGGGTGGGATGACAGTTCCTGGGTCCATGTTTGCCATCTGAATGCTTTATCTCTCAGGTCTGTGTTTGGAAGTCCGGGTGGTGCACATCCCTTTCAACCTTCCAGGATTCATCTTTCCACAGTGGCTGATAAATGTTCACTATGACCACACTAAGAATCCTAAAACCTAACAGTGCTCTTGTTCCTTTTCCTTTTTAATTTTTTTATTCTTCACTCAGAATGAAATGGTGCACTCCTAAAAGATAAGCATCTTTTTATCATGTGTCTTCGGGGAGCCTACTCTCAGCTTTTTAAAAACCACCAGAGCTAAGAGCATTAGGGTTGACTCAGCAACTGTAATTAAAAAAACAGCTCTTTCCCCCTTTTCCAAAGAAACTGTTTTTATATACTGTGGAATTTTTTTTTTTTTTTTAGATTTACGGAAAATTTGTAAAGATATTGCAGAGTTCCTGTATACCCTTTACCCAGTTACCCCCACTATTGACAACTGCCATTACCATGGTGTATTTGTCAAAACTAAGAAACTGACATTAGTATCCTACTATGAAATAGACTCTAGAGTTTATGTGGATTTTCTGGGGTTTTTTGTTTTCTTTTAATTTTTTTTACATATTTAGGATTCTATATGGATGTTGTCTTTTAGATTTCCCTTGGTATCCTCAATTCTTCTCCCAAGCCAGGTTTCTGCTGCCCCTTTAGGCTCTGTGGGGTAAAGAGGAGAGCTCAGACAATAATAATACTTTAGATGATTTTATAGTAATTATAATGTATCTCATTTCGTTTCCAAGGCTATGTTCTTTTTTTTGAATTTTATTTTATTTACTTTTTATACAGCAGGTTCTTATTGGTTATCCATTTTATACATATTAGTGTATACATGTCAATCCCAATCTCCCAACTCATCACACCACCATCAGCACCCCCCGCCGCTTCCCCTCCTTGGTGTCCATACATTTGTTCTCTACATCTGTGTCTCCATTTCTGCCCTGCAACCCGGTTCATCTGTACCATTTTTATAGGTTCCACATATATGTGTTAATATATGATATTTGTTTTTCTCCTTCTGACTTACTTAACTGTGTATGACAGTCTCTAGATCCATCCAATTCTCTACAAATGACTCAATTTCATTCCTTTTTATGGCTGAGTAATATTCCAGTAATATTAATGACTATTCCAGTAATAGTAGTGTCTATTTGGGTTTTCTGCCCAATTTTGCATTAGGTTCTTTGTTCTTTTAATATTGAGATGCATGAGCTGTTTATATATTTTGGAGATTAATCCTTTGTCCGTTGACTCATTTGCAAATATTTTCTCCCATTCTGAGGGTGGTCTTTTCGTCTTGTTTGTAGTTTCCTTTGCTGTGCAAAAGCTTTTAAGTTTCATGAGGTCCCATTTGTTTATTTTTGTTTTTATTTCCATTACTTTAGGAGGTGGATCAAAAAGATCTTGCTGTGATTGATGTCAAAGAGTGTTCTTCCTATGTTTTCCTCTACTAGTGTCCAGTCTTACATTTAGGTTTTCAGTCCATTTTGAGTTTATTTTTGTATATGGTGTTAGTGAGTGTTCTAATTTCATTCTTTTATGTGTAGCTGTCCAGTTTTCCCAGCACCACTTATTGAACAGACTGTCTTTTCTCCATTGTATACCGTAGTCTCCTTTCTCATAGATTAGTTGACCATAGGTGCATGGGTCTATGTCTGGACTTTCTGTCCTGTTCCATTGATCTGTATTTCTGTTTTTGAGCCAATACCGTATTGTTTTGATTACTGTAGCTTTGTAGTATAGTCTGAAGTCAGGAAGTCTGATTCCTCCAGCTCCATTTTTTTCCTTCAAAACTGCTTTGGCTATTCAG
This sequence comes from Pseudorca crassidens, assembly GCF_039906515.1. Taxonomy (NCBI): domain Eukaryota; kingdom Metazoa; phylum Chordata; class Mammalia; order Artiodactyla; family Delphinidae; genus Pseudorca; species Pseudorca crassidens. The sequence continues at coordinate 21,247,287 of NC_090307.1, read as the reverse complement.
GGTCTTTTGTGTCTCCATACGAATTTTAAGATTTTTTTGCTCTAGTTCTGTAAAAAATGCCATTGGTAATTTGATAGGGATTGCATTGAATCTGTAGATTGCTTTGGGTAGTATAGTCATTTTCACAATATCGATTCTTCCAATCCAAGAACATGTTATATCTCTCCATCTGTGGGTATCATATTTAATTTCTTTCATCAGTGTCTTATAGTTTTCTGCATAGAGGTCTTCTGTCTCCCTAGGTAGGTTTATTCCTAGGTATTTTATTCTTCTTGTTGCAATGGTAAATGGGAGTGTTTCCTTAATTTCTCTTTCAGATTTTTCATCATTACTGTGTAGGAATGCAAGAGATTTCTGTACATTAATTTTGTATCCTGCAACTTTACCAAATTCATTGCTTAGCTCTAGTAGTTTTCTGGTGGCATCTTTAGGATTCTCTATGTATAGTATCATGTTATCTGCCAACAGTCTCTTATTGCTATGGCTAGGACTTCCAAAACTATGTTGAATAATAGTGGTGAGTGTGGACATCCTTATCTTCTTGTTCCTGATCTTAGAAGAAATGCTTTCAGTTTTTCACCATTGAGAATGATGTTTGCTCTGGGTTTGTTGTATATGGCTTTTATTATGTTGAGGTAGGTTTTCTCTATGCCCACATTCTGGAGAGTTTTTATAATAAATAGGTGTCGAATTTTGTGAAAAGCTTTTTCTGCATCTATTGAGATGATCATATAGTTTTTCTCCTTCAGTTTGTTAATATGGTATATCACATTGATTGATTTGCGTATATTGAAGAATCCTGGCATCCCTGGAATAAATCCCACTTGATCATAGTGTATGATCCTTTTAATGTGCTCTTGGATTTTGTTTGCTAGTATTTTTGCATCTATATTCATCAGTGATATTGGTCTGTAATTTTCTTTTTTTGTAGTATCTTTGTCTGGTTTTGGTATGAGGGGGATGGTGGCCTCATAGAATAAGTTTGGGAGTGTCCCTTCCTCCGAAGTTTTTTGGAAGAGTTTGGGAAGGATGAGTGTTAGCTCTTCCCTAAATGTTTGATAGAATTCACCTGTGAAGCCATGTGGTCCTGGACTTTCATTTGTGGAAGATTTTTAATCAGAGTTTCAATTTTATTACTTGTGATTGGTCTGTTCATATTTTCTATTTCTTCCTGGTTCAGTCCTGGAAGGTTATACCTTTCTAAGAATTTGTCCATTTCTTCCAGGTTGTCCATTTTATTGGCATAGAATTGCTTGTAGTAGTCTCTTAGGATGCTTTGTATTTCTGTGTTGTCTGTTGTAATTTCTCCGTTTTCATTTTTAATTTTATTGATTTGAGTCCTCTCCTTCTTTTTCTTGATGAGTCTGGCTAATGGTTTATCAGTATTGTTTATCTTCTCAAAGAACCAGCTTTTAGTTTTTTTGATCTTTCCTCTTATTTTCTTTGTTTCTATTTCATTTATTTCTGCTCTCATCTTTATGATTTCTTTCCTTCTGCTAACTTTGTGTTTTGTTTTTTTTCTATCTCTAGTTCCTTTAGGTGTAAGCTTAGATTGTTCATTTGAAATTTTTCTTGTTTCTTGAGGTAGGCTTGTATAGCCATAAACTTCCCTCTTAGAACTGCTTTTGCTGCATCCCATAGGTTTTGGATCATCATGTTTCATTGTCATTAGTCTCTAGGTATTTTTTGATTTCCCCTTTGATTGCTTAAGTGATCTCTTGGTTATTTAGTAACGAATTATTTAGCCTCCATGTGTTTGTATTTTTTTACGTTTTTTCCCCTGTAATTGATTTCTAATCTCATAGCAGTGTGGTCAGAAAAGATGCTGGATATAATTTCAATTTTCTTAAATTTACAGAAGCTTGATTTGTAACCCAAGATGTGATCTATCCTGGAGAATGTTCTGTGCGCACTTGAGAAGCGATTGTAGTCTGCTGGTTTTGGATGGAATGTTCTATAAATATCAATTAAATCTATCTGGTCTATTGTGTCATTTAAAGCCTGTGTTTCCTTATTTTCATTTTGGATGATATGTCCATTGGTGTAAGTGAGGTGTTAAAGTCCCCCACTATTATTGTGTTACTGTCGATTTCCTCTTTTATAGCTGTTAGCCGTTGGCTTATGTATTGAGGTGCTCCTACGTTTGGTGCATATATATTTATAATTGTTATATCTTCTTCTTGGATTGGTCACTTGATCATTATGTAGTGTCCGTACTTGTCTCTTGTAACATTCGTTATTTTAAAGTCTATTTTATCTTGTATGAATATTGCTACTCCAGCTTTCTTTTGATTTCCATTTGCATGGAATATCTTTTTCCATCCCCCTCACTTTCAGTCTGTATGTGTCCCTCGGTCTGAAGTGGGTCTCTTGGAGACAGCATATATATGGATCTTGTTTTTGTATCCATTGTGCAAGACTGTGTCTTTTGGTTGAAGCAGTTAATCCATTCATATTTAAGGTATTTATCGATATGTATGTTCCTATGACCATTTTCTTAATTGTTTTGGGTTTGTTTTTGTAGGCCTTTTTCTTCTCTTGTGTTTCCCACTTAGAGAAGTTCCTTTAGCATTTGTTGTAGAGCTGCTTTGGTGGTGCTGAATTCTCTTAGTTTTTGCTTATCTGTAAAGCTTTTGATTTCTCCCTCGAATCTGAATGAGATCCTTGCTGGATAAAGTAATCTTGGTTGTAAGTTCTTCCCTTTCATCACTTTAAGTATATCATGCCACTCCCTTCTGGCTTGTAGAGTTTCTGTTGAGAAGTCAGCTGTTAACCTTATTGGAGTTCCCTTGTATGTTATTTGTCGTTTTTCCCTTGCTGCTTTCAATAATTTTTATCTGTCTTTAATTTTTGCCAATTTGATTGCTATGTGTCTCAGTGTGTTTCTCCTTGGGTTTATCCTGTATGGGACTCTCTGTGCTTTCTGGACTTGGGTGGCTATTTCCTTTCCCATGTTAGGGAAGTTTTCGACTATAATCTCTTCAAATATTTTCTCTGGTCCTTTCTCTCTCTCTTCTCCTTCTGGGACCCCTATAATGCGAATGTTGTGTTTAATGTTGTCCTAGATGTCTCTTAGGCTGTCTTCATTTCTTTTCGTTCTTTTTTGTTTACTCTGTTCTCAGCAGTAAATTCCACCATTCTGTCTTCCAGGTTACTTATCCGTTCTTCTGCCTCAGTTAATCTGCTATTGATTACTTGTAGTGTATTTTTCAGTTCAGTTATTGTATTGTTCATCTCTGTTTGTTCTTTAATTCTTCCAGGTCTTTGTTAAACATTTCTTGCATCTTCTCGATCTTTGCCTCCATTCTTTTTCCGAGGTCCTGTATCATCTTCACTATCATTATTCTGAATTCTTTTTCTGGAATGTTGCCTATATTCACTTCACTTAGTTGTTTTTCTGGGGTTTTATCTTGTTCCTTCATCTGGTACCTAGCCTTCTGCCTTTTCATCTTGTCTGTCTTTCTGTGAATGTGATTTTCGTTCCACAGGCTGCAGGATTGTAGTTTTTGTTGCTTCTGCTCTCTGCCCTCTGGTGGATGAGGCTGTCTAAGAGGCTTGTGCCTAGAGTTTATGTGGATTTTGTTAGCTTTTCCATTAATGTTATTTTTCTGTCTCAAGAGCCAGTCTAGTATACCATGTACATTTAGTTGTCATGTTTCCCCAGTCTCCTTTTTCTATAATGGTTTCCTTTTTTGCTGCTGTTTACCTTGACTGTCTTGAATGATACTAGCTAGTTATCCTGTACACTATCTCCAGATCTTGGTTTGTTTGATGCTTTCCTCATGATTTAGATTGGGGTTATGGGTTTTGAAAGAATACCATAGAAGTGAAATACCCTTTTATCACATAATATCAGGTCTATGGGACAGCTACATGACATCACTGGGTGTGATAACTTACGTAGTAAGTCAGTTTGCCAGGGTTTTACCATGAAGTTTGCATTTTTCCTTTGCATACTCTTTTCTTTGGAAGTAAGTTACTAAATCTAGCTCATTTTTGCCTCTCTGCCTCTCTTTTTAATGTTTACCATCACCTCTGTGACTCCGATCTGGCAAAATTATATCACATTCTCTGTTAAATCTCTAACACCTAGAGAATTAGTGTAGAAGGCAGTGTAGCCTTGTGCTTTTATCTGGGCAGGGGTACCTCCTCTTCTGAGAACACAAAATGATTGCTCAGAGAGAATTCAGTAATAAAACATTTACAGTCCCCAAATTTCCCATTTCTTATCTTTACCCAAGAGAATTAGACCCCAGAAGAGAGAATTTACATATTTGAATTATGACATAGCAGTGTTGCAGGGAGGAAAGAAGACATCTTCCCCTCTACTTCATCTTGGTTTTGGTTTGTTTTATTTTCTGGTCATACTTAAGTGGATTTAATCTCTGTCCTGACACAACTATATTATGGAGGGAACTTTCATAACCACCTCTTCATTCTTATTACAAAATAGCTACAGAGTTCCAAACTACATATTCGTAATTTAGAAATGTCTCAGTAACTGTGGCATGGAGCTCTAAACTCTGTACAACTAATTTTTTTCCCCTGTCAAAATATTTACTTGTGAATATAATATATCGTTTACTCTTAGCTTTAAATAATCAAAAGTGTGAGATTGATGGTTTCCTTCTCATTTGAAGCTTAATGAGTTTTTGCATTCTTGAAGATGAAGGCTAGAGTACTTTGTATTTTCATGATGACATCCATTATATCGAAATAATTATTTCTGGTGGAATTAATAATTGCTAGGAGTAAAATAAACAACAAGGACTTACTGTATAGCACAGGGAACTATATTTGATATCTTGTAATAACCTATAATGAAAAAGAATACACACACACACACACATATATATATATGTATATATATATATATAAAACTGAATCACTTCACTGTACACCTGAAAGTAAAACAGCATTGTAAATCAACTATACTTCAATAAAAATTAAAAAAAACAGAAACAAAATAGTTGCTCTGTGGAGGAGATAATAGGAATTTTCTTTTTCTTTCTTTTTTTTAACTTCTTTATTGGAGTATAATTGCTTTACAATGGTGTGTTAGTTTCTGCTCTAAAACAAAGTGAATCAGGTATACGTATGCATATATCCCCATATCTCCTCCCTCTTGCGTCTCCCTACCCCCCTCCCTATCCCACCCCTGTAGGTGGACACAAAGCACCGAGCTGATCTCCCTGTGCTGTGAAGATCCTTCCCACTCGCTATCTATTTTACATTTGGTAGTGTATATATGTCCATGCCACTCTCTCACTTCATCCCAGCTTGCCCTTCCCCCTCCTGGTGTCCTTAAGTCCATTCTCTACGTCTTTGTCTTTATCCTGTCCTGCTCCTAGGTTCTTCAGAACCTTTTTTTCTTTTTAGATTCCATATATATGTGTTAACATAATATTTGTTTTTTTCTTTGTGACTTACTTCATTCTGTATGACAGACTCTGGGTCCATCCACCTCACTACAAATAGCTCAATTTCATTTCTTTTTATGGCTGAGTAGTATTCCATTGTATATATGTGCCACATCTTCTTTATCCATTCATCTGTCGATGGACACTTAGGTTGCTTCCATGTCCTGGCTATTGTAAATAGAGCTTCAGTGAACATTGGGGTACATGACTCTTTTTGAAATATGGTTTTCTTTGGGTATATGGCCAGTAGTGGAATTGCTGGGTCATATGGTAGTTCTATTTTTAGTTTTTTAAGGAACCTCCATACTGTTCTCCATAGTGGCCGTATCAATTTACATTCCCACCAACAGTGCAAGAGGGTTCCCTTTTCTCCACACTCTCTCCAGCATTTATTGTTTTTTTGTTGATGGCCATTCTGACTTGTGTGAGGTGATACCTCATTATAGTTTTGATTTGCATTTCTCTAATGATTGGTGATGTTGAGCATGCTTTGATGCGTTTGTTGGAAATCTGTATAGCTTCTTTGGAGAAATGTCTATTTAGGTCTTCTGCCCATTTTTGGATTGGGTTATTTGTTTTTTTGATATTGAGATGCCTGAGCTGCTTGTATATTTTGGAGATTAATCCTTTGTCAGTTGCTTCGTTTGCAAATATTTTCTCCCATTCTGAGAGTTGTCTTTTCGTCTTGTTTCCTTTGCTGTGCTACAGCTTTGAAGTTTCATTAGGTCCCATTTGTTTATATATTTTTTTTATTTCCATTTCTCTAGAAGCTGGGTCAAAAAGAATCTTGCTGTGATTTATGTCATAGAGCGTTCTGCCTATGTTTTCCTCTAAGAGTTTTATAGTGCCTGGCCTCACATTTAGGTCTTTAATCCATTTTGAGTTTATTTTTGTGTATGGTATTAGGGAGTGTTCTAAAAATTTCATTCTTTTACTTGTAGCTGTCCAGTTTTCCCAGCATCACTTCCTGAAGAGACTATCTTTTCTCCATTGTATAGTCTTACCTCCTTTATCAAAGATAAGGTGACCATATGTGCATGGGTTGTCTCTGAGCTTTCTTTCCTGTTCCTTTGATCTATATTTCTGTTTTTGTGCCAGTACCATACTGTCTTGATTACTGTAGCTTTTTAGTATAGTCTGAAGTCAGGGAGCCTGATTTCTCCAGCTCCATATTTCTTTCTCAAGATTGCTTTGGCTATTTGGGATCTTGGAATTTTAAAATATATTGAAATAAAAGTTATATACTGATACTACTTGCCCATCTTTTCTAATTCTCTTACTTATTGGCTTCTTGGTTAGTTCAATTGATTTGTGACAGCTGTTTGCATATTAGGCAAGTCAATCCTTTTCAATATTATTAAAAATATTGTCCCAGTTTCTAATTCATATTTCAATGTCATTTATTATGCTTTACCATACAAAAGTTTTGGTTTCAATACAGTCATATTTATCAAGATTTTTCTTCATGGGTTCTATTTTTGTCATATTCTGAGAACTGCCTCCCCACTTGAATAGCAGAATGTATTCCCCTCTGTTTTTTCTTGAGCAGCTTTCCGATGTTTTTTTTTTTTTTTTTTAACATTTATTTCTGGACACTCTATTCTGGTATTCTGGCTTATTCTTCTTTCTGACTGTCTTTGCATTAGTGCACAGAAACTTTTAGCATCTCATCCAGTATCACACAGAAAGTAAGTCAATGTGCCCTGTTTGACTCCAGTAAGCCCTTAGACTCTCACTCTCAGATCTGCCTCTTGAGGTACAGATTTATAGATCTTTCTAGTGTAAATTTCATTCCTAAGATTACTGAGCCTTCCTCTGCAGAACAGTCTATGTTTTAGCTTAATGTGGAAAATGCTCATGTTTATTAAGGTGGTAAATAGTCACAGCAGGGGCTGGTGCCATTTGTTTTCCTCTTTATTTTTAGGCTGTCTTTAACTGAACTCAAAGTACTTTATGTGCATCATCTGCTATATTTTGTGTCTTCATGGTCGTATTGAAGAAGAGGGATGTTCATGCAACATTTTGACACTGGGAAAAATTCAGAGACAGAAGGCAGTATAATGAGGTCATGAAATCAGTAGTGACCCTGGCACAGAATTCCACTGTTTTGAGCCTCCCATAATCAATAGTGACTCTAATTCTAACCTTTTTCCATATCATGTTTTCTTTAAACCCAGCTTTCACCCCTGAACTAGATAGTTAGGCTGCCATTGGGTTCCAAATTCTGTCTCAGATTTGGGTGAGTCACTTTCAAAAGAAAGAAGGGAAAAAAAGAGAGAAATAAAAAAATAGAAAAAAGAACAGAAAAAAGAGACAGAGATGGAAGTTATTGTTGCTTCCTAACATGATAGAACCCATATGCACCCTAGAAACTAACTGCCCAGCTACTAACTCATGGAGAATATAGGCTGTCTCCTAACTGCAATCCCAGGATTCTTACTTTACTTCAGAAAAAAAAATGTCATCCATCATACCTCTTACTTGATGCTGATGAACGTGTGAACACAGGCCAAGCACATATTTTGCTTTAGCTAGAGTAGCAACCAGGAGTCAAACTTAAAATAGATACCTCTGTTATGGTGGATGAACACCTGTATCTTATATTTCAGAATTTCACATGCCTTATGTTATATTTTGAATTATTGGATAATTTTACCTGCCATAATTCAAATTGATATGGGTCTTTAGGCAAATCAACATATTGAATGATTAAAAAAAAATCTACCAAGACTTTTTAAAAGATCCATCTTTTCTGTAGGAATTAATATTGTTCTATTTAGAGTGACCAAGGAGAATACTGGCATTTGACGCACATCCACAATTTAAGATTATCTAATGTGTTTTTATTACTTAATCAATCATCTCTGGTAGTTATTCCTTTTGTTCGCCTACTTAATATATTCGAGGAATGAATGCTAGGTTCAGGCCAATAAGCCTCTTTTATGGTTTACAGTTTTACTATCATTTCCCTCACCGCGGTATATTAAAAAAGAGACAGGATGAGCTTACATGAGTAAGCACTCAGCTGTGGTTGCAAATTCTCCATGCTCACCATCTTACTTCCCAGAGAGGGGACTGTAATAGAATTGGTCTGTCTGTCTCTCTCAGCTGTATATAGGCTTAGAAGGACACATTCAAAAAGAAACAGGCATCTAAGGAAACATCATTCATACACATTCTCTGCCCCCTGTTGTTTTGTGGTGGCTTTATAGCAGTGATATAATGTTCTGCTTGTTTAAACTTAATCGAAATAAGTAATAATTTATCTTTGCTTTATATCCTCCTTTATTCATTTTATTTTTATTTCCCTTTAATTTGTTTTGGTAGCTGTAAAATTTAAGGGTGAATAGTTAGGGGTTAGAGTCAAGTGTACGGCACACAGATTCTCAATAAACCTCCACATCTTGCCAGTGCCCCCAGCCTTCAGTCTCCTCACACTCATTCTCATCCTGTCCGTAGATGACATGGCATTTGGTGAACCTGTCAGTCTGAAATTATGACTCTCAAAGACACTTCAGAGCGTTGAAAGCAGCCCATCCTGGCACTGAGCATTTCCACGGCTATACTTACACAGTACCCTTAAATAAATAATATAGAAATCTATTTTAAATCCCATGGACTGGGGCTTCCCTGGTGGCTCAGTGGTTAAGAATCTGCCTGCCAATGCAGAGGACATGGGTTTGAGCCCTGGTCCGGGAAGATCCCACATGCCACGGAGCAACTAAGCCCATGCGCCACAACTACTGAGCCTGTGCTCTAGAGCCTGCGAGCCACAACTACTGAGCCCATGCGCCACAACTACTGAAGCCCGCGCACCTAGAGCCTGTGCTTCACAATGAAAAGCCACCACAATGAGAAGCCTGTGCACCGCAACAAAGAGTAGCCCCTGCTCACTGCAACTAGAGAAAGCCCGTGCGCAGCTACGAAGACCCAATGCAGCCAAAAATAAATAAAGAAAATAAATAAATTTTAAATCCCATGGACCAAGTTGGAAGTTTGCCATTAGTAGAACTCACTGAACCATCAAATTGGAGGGTTTTTTTTTCTTTTGTCACTTGTTATTCTGAAATAGTAAAAGTTGTTAAAAGTACCGACGCTACTAAAGAGAGTAGCTTAAACCTTTAGTTCTTCTTACGTAATCTGCATTATCTTCAACTTACTTTTTCTTGAATTTCTTACTGGAAGAATTCAGTTACTTAACAACAACAACAACAACAAAAAATTAAAACGCTCTAGCACTGAGTCAATTCTTTTTTTTTCCTTAACAACACAGACTGTCAGCTATTTTACATTGGTAGTGTCTTATTACCAAAGGAAACTGCATGGAAAAGCACCGCTTCTTAAATCCTTCCATGTTGATTTGTAGCTTTAGAGGTTTGTGTTCTTTAGATGTTCTCCATGGTTGGAGAAGAGGATTTCATGGCAGTCGGGACAAAGCACCATATGGTTGGGTTGAGGTGAATGATCATAAAAGCACATGAGAGATGGGAGGAGAGGTGTCACTTGTCAGTCTTTATCCCTAGAGGAAGCTCTGGTGACAGGGGAATGATTGAAACAGCACTTTTGGGGTCGCTGGGCATGGAGAAGGGATAAACAATGACTAGGAATTCAGTGATGTAAACTCAAGGGAAAGGATGGAAGCAAAGGGAGCTGGGGATTGGGTAGAAGTGTAGCTCTCCTGCAGTTGGTGAAAGATGCCAGGGAGAGACATTGATGGGAGAGATGATTAAAGATGGCCTCGTAAAGCCCTGGAATAGTGACAGATGGAAAGGCTACAGTGATTAGTAAGAAAATACAGAGAAGGAAAGAAGACCTGAAATGAAGTAAACTCTTGTAGGAGGAGGCATGTGCGATGATAAAAAGGGAAAACAAAAGATGAATTTTTCTCTGCTACCTGTTAAGGGAAATAGGCACAGAGATGGAGGGGACCAAGTCCTGTCCTTGGATATAGGAAGCACTCTTTTCCCCAACTCACTTGACCTATCAGAGCCCAAATCCTTCTTAAAGCCTTTCCAGTAGGGTGTCTGGATTTCCAGCCTGACAACTTGACATTGGGCCAGCAAAAACAGACTTTTTGCTCCCTGGATCTAAAGATAGAGAAATAAAAAATACCATTTACTGAGTACAAATCATACGCTAGGGAGTGTGAGCAGCCCTTGAAGTCCATCTCTCGTCATCACTCAACCCTGCATGTTAAAGATTTTGGATCAGTTTTTAAACATGGAAAATAGGGCTTCCCTGGTGGCGCAGTGGTTGAGAGTCCACCTGCCAATGCAGGGGACGCGGGTTCCTGCCCCGGTCCGGGAGGATCCCACATGCCGCGGAGCGGCTGGGCCCGTGAGCCATGGCCGCTGAGCCTGCGCGTCCGGAGCCTGTGCTCAGCAACGGGAGAGGCCACAACAGAGAGAGGCCTGCGTACCGCAAAAAATAAATAAATAAATAAACATGGAAAATAATCTTCAAAGAAGCTAAATAACTTCTCAGGTCACATAGTCACAGAGTATCAGAGCAGGGATCCAACATCATGTCTATTTATTTGCAGTTTTCTAGTCAGAACCATTTGTTTATGTAACTGATAGATTAACCACCTCCACAAACTGCTTGTGACTCTTGCTCCATTTTGGATAAACTCTTTAAAAGGTATTTCCCTCAATGAAGTGAAAATAAAGAAAGCATTAAAAGCATACAACATATGCGTTTACATATATACAATGTACAGATTGTAAACACATTCATTCACACATGTGATGGTTGACCAGTTCTCCAGATATTATTTTTTTCTTCTCATTTTCTTTTGAAAAGACTTTAAACTCTGAGAGATGTAGTTATCTCTGCTAAAATGATAATACTTTCCAGAATTTGTTTTTCTTCTTATCTCTTTGTGTGGCCGTAGGTAATTTTTCGTAGCATACTGCCTTAGCCTTGCAATTCTCTTTGATGTGTGGTCCTGGGATAAGCATCGGACTTCTTATAACAGATCCCCAGGTCAGGGCTGCACAGGTCAGGCCAAAGCAGTTTTCCAGGCTTCTTTTCTGCTCCTTAATAAAATGTTATTGCTCTTAGAAACATTCCTATATGAATGCATGTTTTACATTGTTTGGTACATAGTTGGATTTCGGAAACATTTTCCCCTATTTGATCCAAAATGAAATATTCTTACCACTAGCCTACATTCCCTGGAAACCTCCCTCTGAGTTCAGTTTTTCACTCCACTTTGTAATTTATTAGCAGAGTAATAATGGTTAGCATAACCAGCTTGCAGTGATAGCTCAGTCCCCTTCCAGTACCTAATCTCAAATACCCATTTTTCATGGTGGCAAAATGAAACTTTCTAATCAAAGTCTAAACATCATAATTTCACAAGTTTGCAAAGCCTTTCGTTTAGCTAACAACTGCAAGAATGCATTGGATGCCTAGGATGTGACTAAATACAGTGCACTAGATTTGGGTCTTAAACTGTGGTGAACGGTTTAGACTTGGTACCTACTCTTACCAAGCATATCCTTTGGGATAGGATACAAAAAAGTGACTAGACCACAGCAGTGCAGTGTAGGACATGTCCTGAGGAGATGCTTATTCTTCTTGTGTGAAAGCTCAGTAGAGGCACCTAAGCCAGGATGGGGATCAGTGAGGTGACTCCTAGGCTGAACTCAAGAAGCCCAGGTCAGAGCAGCAAAGCAGCTGGAGGGAGGAATTCCATCCAGCTCAGGTTCAGCACCCGGAAGTAGCAGAGGTAAGAGCATGAGGTTTTCATGGAACCCAGCAAGTTCAGCTTGGAGAGCTGAGAGGTAGCAAGGAACCAGGCCTGCAACTGAAGACTTTCAAAACTCAAGACTAGCTTCTCAACCCCAGAGACCTTCAACTGGATCCTTTATCAGGCTTAACACTGCCCAAGACAACTGAGACAGTAGACTGGGATGGGAGGAGCCATGTTGGAGGTGGGAGGAGATAGGTCCTTGAGGGTGAAGCAGGGGCAGGGAGAATTCCCGAGCTGGCCTTCCTCCCTGGAATTGGGAAATGGATTAAAACAGGCCTTCACACCTTGCCTTACATGTCCTCATCCATCCATGAATATTGAATGGATTAATTATTTGTTACATGCATTGATTTACCAAAGAAAATTCATACATGTATGATCCAACTCCATAGCACTCTTACTATGGATAGTTTATAAAATGATGAATTAAATAGGTTTCTGGGAACAGAATAGAAATGGTTTAGTGAGAAAGTGTGTTCTGATTTCTAAACAACCATCCTGCCAAAACACTTAGAACGGGACACATTTGTAAGTAAGAGACTGTCTCAAACTTTGTAATTGTCTTACATACATATACCGTATGTCTTCAAATTAGTTCCAGGCTCTCCCAAGAAAAAATTCATGGTTTTAAAATAATTAATTCTTCACTTCAAGAATAACCATAGGAGATTATAGACATTCAATAAATAATGGTTACTTGTTTTTAGATACTAACCCAGTAAGTTATTTCATGTAAATATTTAGGTTTAATGAGATATTGTATAGTTCATGCATTGCTATCTCATGCTAACCAAAATTGAAAAATGGTTTCAAATCACTATGTTTTTTAGTCCACATTTCTTAGATTTATTAAAATTCATTATACACTAGCTCAAACGCCATGATTCTTTGAATTTTGAAAATCATATGGAACTTTAGAAAAAAAATGTTAGTCTTTGTCATTTTCAACCATATACAGCCAAGCTTTTTTCAGTAAGCTTGTGAAATTACTTTGTGAACTCTAAAAACTCCAAACTACAATTTAACTGTTATCTACTTCTCCATTTAGACAATTAAAAGCTAGAGTTTGGTGTCAAAGGAATAACAACAAGAAAAAAGTCCAAAAGGAAAAGACATAGATGTTTGGCCTTAGCACAGTTAGATGATCCTATCATTTCACTAATGTTCTCTGTTTATATTTTATTTTTATCAAATCTGCCAGCTAATGAAAAGATGCAATAAATAAAGCATCTGGCTGATCTGCTGGCTACATTTATAGTATTTTAGTTCTATAAAATAAAAATAGACATGGAGAGTAACAGGGTTGGTTGTATGACGTTTAATGCAAATTAAATATTTTTGTATTTTTATGAATATGTCTTATCATCTTTCATATGTCTCACAGGGATTGGAGGTTAGGCATTGTTAATAAGCTCAGAGAAAAATTAATGTCCATAAACACTGTATATTAAAAATCCAACAGAAAGAAAGCGTCTCTGGTATCTAGAGGGAATGTAGCTCTACAGAAAAATTAACCCAATATTGTAATTGTTATCAATGATTTTGCGATGACATCACAAAAATATTATTATTGGTTTTGAGTTTCAAAACTATCTATTCTTTGGATTTACATTATCTTAAGAAATCATCTCCTTTTCCGGATGTTGCTATGATAAAATATATTTAAAAGAAAAACCAAAAAACTATGTTATACTGTGGCAAATTCTCCTCTTCTTCTCCATGACAATAGATAAAGGAGCTGTAACCATGACAACAGTAATGGGCCCGGGAGATTAGGGCCAGACTGGAGATTAGGGCTCCAAGAGCAAAGAAAAGAAGTCCTGATTGGTTCTTTATTGAGACCTTATGTGATGACAAGTTACCGTTGAGAGAAAGCATGAAGGATTAGTAAGAACAAAATGATTTCTCTTGTATAAAGTAAGAAGCCATTCCTTTGTTAAAAATGTGTCCCTTCCTTTTTATATAACGACTGTTGAAATTGAGGTAAGGAGTCCATGATTAATTGTCTCCTCTGAGCTTTGATAAATCGAGTCTAGACTAGCTCTGTGAGAAGACACTTCGGAAGCCTGGAGCAAAAAGCATCTGTGTGGAGCCCCATCACCCTCCTTGTTGGCAGCCCCTGAATGGGTGGAGAAACCAACTCGTTTTTGATGTGGTGCCGTCTATAAGCAGAGCGCTCTTGGTGGAAGAGGATTTGAGAGTTTCTTTCCTGTTCTTTGAAAACTTACCTTTCTAACTTCTTGAAAATTCTCAAAAGATTTTTCCAAGCCATCATTGTTCACATTTTGTTTTTAAAAAATCTTTTGTTTAAAAAAAAAAAAATTGAAAGGATCCCATTTTCTTTAAAGTGGTGAGATGTATAGGTATTACATTTTGAGAAAACATGCTATCTATGATTTTAACATGGATTCATTGATAAAGGGGGTATTTGCTATTTTTGAAGTGATAAATTTACAGGCCTGAGAATGTTTGGTCAAATGGTATGAATATTTTTCATTTTAAAGTATTTTGCCAAATTGACTTCTAAAAAGATTGTACTCTTACAAACTTCAGCTGATAGCATGAAGGTGCTATACCCTAGCCAACGTTTTATATCAATGTCTTTAGATTCGTGCTACTCTGACAGATTTTTTTTTTAAAAGCTTTTTTAAAAAAAAATATTTATTTATTTATGGCTGTGTTGGGTCTTCATTGCTGCACGCGGGCTTTCTCTTGTTGTGGTGAGCGGGGGCTACTCTTCGTTGTGGTGCACGGGCTTCTCATTGCGGTGGCTTCTCATTGCGGAGCACGAGCTCTAGGAATGCGGGCTTCAGTAGTTGTGGCTCATGGGCTCTAGAGCGCAGGCTCAGTAGTTGTGGTGCACGGGCTTTGTTGCTCCGCAGCATGTGGCATCTTCCCAGACCAGGGCTTGAACCTGTGTCCCCTGCACTGGCAGGTGGATTCTCAACCACTGTGCCACCAGGGAAGTCCCTGACAGATTTTTAAATAGTTTATTCTGACAGATTTTTTTTTTTTTTTAGATTTTGTTTAAATGTACATTTCTTTTATTATTGTCAGGTTGAACCCTATTTTTAAAGAAAGTTATTCATTATTTTATTGATTTTTCAGACATTCTTTTTTATTACAGATATTAACTATATGTCTGTTAGCTATTTGACAAAAACTTTGAATCAGTCTTTACAGAGGAAACCCATCTAAACTAATTAAAAAGGAAAGTAGGATTTAAGTGAATGAGATGGGCTTGAGTGGGAACTGCCTGTGCAAAGGCCCTGGGGAACTGCCAGGGGTTCAGCCTGGAGAGAGCATGTTCAGTGTAAGCATCAAAAAGCCAGGGCACATCATGTGCGTCCCATGAGAACAATGGCCTCATCTCCTCTGCGCTGGAAGAAGGGCTGGCATAGGATAGGCACTCTGTGAATATGTGCTGAATGAGTAGAGCTGATATGGACACATGCAAGCCTCTGCCCAAAGCTGTTATATTTCTGCCAGCAGAACACACAAGGCTATTGTGCAGGAAGGTTATGTCCCTGGGATTATGCTCCGCCTACGGTGGAGGAAGAGTGAGTAGATAAATCCCCCAACATGCTTCCCTCAGGGACATACTTCTCGAGTCCTGTGCTGCATTGTCTCCCAGAGTCTCCAGTAAGGTTGCCCTTCAAGTTACCCTGAATGACAACCAGTCAGATAACTCACTCTCTCTAGCCTTCGCTCCCTGGCCAGTCTCTCTTCCCAAGTCCCCACTGATCTTTCCTGTGATCACCTTCCAAATAAAGTATGTGCACTTAAATCCACTTCTTAGGGCCTGTTGATGGGAGAAGCCAAACCTAGAAAAATGGTAAACAGGAGCAAGGCCAACAGGCAGGTTGAGAAGTTTGGAGTTTCTCTGAGGTACAGAGCAGACACTGAGGAGAAATAGTAGAGGGATATGAGCAGGTGTGTCTTTTGACACGTTGATTCTAGATGCTGTACAGAGAATACATTTGAGGGAGGTGAGTGGAAGGAAAGCAGAGGAGCTGGAAGACCATTGTGGTGAGTCTGTTGAGAGAGATTGACAGCGACAGCGCGGATAGGAGTGTGGGCGTGGAGACAAGAGAGAGTAGATGTAGCAGATGTCCAGGAAGGGGAATCCTCAAAGACGTGAGTGAGGGTGAGTCGGAAATAGGGGATACATTTCAGGGTTCTAAGCTGTAGATTTGAGAAGAAAGTGTAGACAACTGAGTTCAGCAGCCCAGGAGGAGAAGCAGGCTGAGAGCGTCAGTGAGGGGGCAGGGAGAGGATAAATTCACTTCAGTGTGCTAGTTTGAGCTGTCCATGGTGTGTGGAAGCAAAGGTTTTTGTCAAGAGGCTAAATATCACCCATATTTTTGAGAGAGATGCTCCCTATCCAGGCATCAGTCTCTCCCGGTCCGCTTAGTACCCTGCCATAAAAGATCGACTAGCTTACCATCAGTCTTCCTTTTATTTCAAATACTGTGCTGATCAAGAAAGCAAGGGGAGGGATAAACTGGAAGATTGGGGACTGACATATACACACTACTATATATAAAATAGATAACTAATGAGGACCTACTGTATAGCACAGGGAACTCTACGCAATACTCTGTAATGACCTATATGGGAAAATAATCTAATAAAGAGTGGATGTATGTACATGGATAACTGATTCACTTTGCTGTACACCTGAATTAATACAACATTGTAAATCAACTATACCCCAATAAAATTTCTTTTTTAAAAAAAGAAAAAGGAAGGGAAATTGTATCTACAAAGAAGTTGGCTAAGAATCTATGGAGCCAGAAATAACTTTGAAAGCTTTTTGCAGTTCTTGAGAACCTCTGTTTCTGGTTCTAACTGGTATGTATTGTAAACTGACAGTTTCTGGAACCACTGGAAATGTGATATTCCTCCCGCCCCCCAAATGGATTTTCCAGCTAACAGGAGTTTAGTTTACGGCAGGAATGCCCACTCAGCCAGCCCCTGGAGAAAGTAAATGCAAGAATGGAGACTGAACTTCAGTAAGAAACTAGAGAAAATGGCCCACAGAAGCCAGTTTGAAGACTAAATTTAGACACATGGGTACTTCTGCTTTGGGGCTAGGAATCACCTGTCAAAATGAAATACATGTTCTTTAGACTTGGGAACTTGAACAAATAAGAACAAAATAGAGGGCTTCCCTGGTGGCGCAGTGGTTGAGAGTCCACCTGCCGATGCAGGGGACACGGGTTCGTGCCCCGGTCCGGGAAGATCCCACATACCGCAGAGTGGCTGGGCCCGTGAGCCATGGCCGCTGAGCCTGCGTTGTCCAGAGCCTGTGCTCCGCAACAGGAGAGGCCACAACAGTGAGAGGCCCGTGTACCGCAAAAAAAAAAAAAAAAAAAAAAAAAGAATAAAATAGAGATATCCAGCAAATATAAATTATGAATTCACAAACACATACACACGCACAGAGACATCTATCACAAACATCTGTTACAGATTATAAATGCCTCAGGTGTTTGAAAAACTAGTTTTCCCGTCGTGGATGATTCAATTATTCCTGTACGTAACAATCATTCAATCTGGCTATAAATATGATGGTACTAAACAAGCATGGTACAATGGTACATCTTGATGTCTGGTGGAATTTTTTTGTCATTTCTTCTACTAGCAGGTAGTCCATGAGAACTGCTGCTACTTTTTATCTCTCATCAACATTTAATTTGCTACTTGTAATTTTCTCTGATCTTTGAAAATATAAAAACAAGGTCCTTCAAATTGTATCTAAAACAGTGTAAATGGGCTCCATCTGAGTGGAGTAAGGTTTTGTAATAACTAGTTGGTTACCTGAAGCATTTATCAATACTTGTAGGGAATTCCCTGGTGGTCCAGTGGTTAGGACTTGGTGCTTTCAATGACTTGGGCCTGGGTTCGATCCCTGGTCGGGGAACTAAGATCCCGCAAGCAGCTCGGTGCAGCAAAAAAAAAAAAAGCTTGTAAATCTATGTTTCCCTGTTTCATGCCCTAACAGAATATATTTCCTTATTGTCATGGATCCCTTTAGTAATAGAAACTGGACAAATATGCAGTAGAATCATATGTTATTAATTTGCCAATCTTTTATAAACCCCAAGAAATTCGAATACATCTTTTTTTTTTAATTTTAAAGATTTAATTTTATTTATTTTTGGCTGTGTTGGGTCTTTGTTACTGTGTGTGGGCTTTCTCTAGTTTCAACGAGCAGTGGCTACTCTTCATTGCAGTGTGCGGGCTTCTCTTGTTGCGGACCATGGGCTCTAGGTGCGTGGGCTTCAGTAGTTGCAGCATGCGGGCTCAGTAGTTGTGGCTCGCAGGCTGTAGAGCACAGGCTCAGTAGTTGTGGCACACGGGTTTAGTTGCTCTGCGGTATGCAGGACCTTCCCGGACCAGGGATCAAACCTGTGTCCCCTGCATTGGCAGGCAGATTCTTATCCACTACGCCACCAGGGAAGTCCCCATTTTTTTTTTTAATTGAAGTATAGTTGGTTTACAATTTTGTGTTAGCTTCAGATGTACAGCAAACTGATTCAGATATATATAGAGAGATGTAGATATAGATATCTATATATATATTCTTTTTCAGATTCTTTTCTCATATAGGTTATTACAAAATATTGAGTATAGTTCTCCATGCTATACAGTAGGTCCTTGTTGGTTATCTATTTTATATATAGTAGGAGTAGAGGAGGGATAAATTAGGAGTTTGGGATTAACATATACACTCTAATACCTTTGATTCCACTTACTGTTTCTTTTCTTCCTCTTTTGTTCCTTCCTTTAGAATCTATGGGAAGGTACCATTCTATGTTTGCTAACGGGTCTTCTTTGCCTTCCTATGCATTTCTTACCCATGTCCCAACACCTCTGACAGCCTCCTCTCCTTCCTCCTTAGCTATCCCGAGCTCCAGCATCCTCCCTTCTGCTCCCAGAGACGTGGTCCCTGTCCTGGTTTCCAGTCGGTTTGTCCGTCTCAGCTGGCGCCCGCCCGCAGAAGCAAAAGGGAACATTCAAGCCTTCACGGTTTTTTACTCCAGAGAAGGTGACAACAGGTAGGTACTACCAGTGAAATTCAGCCTAATCCACCAGGTCTTTAAATGTAGACTGTGGCGTGATGGCAGCGGGAGGTCTTGAGCAGGAACTTTGGAGACTGTGGGAAATCTCTCCTCTGTGCCCTTCACTCATTACTCGGTGGAGATAACATGTCTCTGTTGCCTGTGTGGGGTTTTTTTTAAGGCAGGATTGTGTACAGAATCAAATTCAATCATTTATAGAAAACTTCCTTGAAAAACAGAAAAGCATGTAAATATATGATATCAGGGTTTTTTGTTTGTTTTTTTAATTTCCTTGAGTTTCAAAGTGGTAAGCAGAGAACAGAATCGGGCTGTGTATTGATAGAACCAAGTGTGGGAGAACCAGTGTGGCAGGGTGCAAACTCAGCTCTGTCACTGACATCATGTGATCTCAAGAAAATGACATAACTTCTCTAAACCTTATTTCACTCTTTAATAAAGAGGAAATAATAGTACTTACCTTGAAGGTCTTTGTTAGGATTAAATTAGCTTGCATTTACAAAGGTCATTTAAGAGTATCTAGTATTTGCTAAAAGTTCTTAATATCATTATTGTCTAGGTAAAAGTGAGCTGTATGCGTCTCGTTTCAAGATTACAATCTACTGTTGTTTTTTGTTTTTTTGGGTTTTTTCTCATCATTTTTTCTTTAAGATGTTTCACTGTTTTAAGGCTTTGAAGTTTGATTTGTAAGTCTATGATGGTTATTGGTTAGTTCTAATCTATAAGAATAAACTGTATGACACCCCATTTAATTAACTATATTACACTTTATATTCTCTATTTGATCACTCTCATATCTGCAGTCTTTGTGTTTCTGCTGACTCTTCCTCATGGGGGATTACTTCTTCCCATGTTTGAGTGATTCTTGATTGTTAAATCTAGTCCTTAGAAATTTATCTGAGGGAATTTTTGAGGCCAAGGTTTAAAGTACATTCTCAGGGAGGATTTGCTTTACCAAAACGAGACCACATTAAACCAAATTTTCACTAAGGTATATTTGGTCCATACAGGTCTCATACTGATATTTTATTAGTTATCAGAAAATCCATTGTGTGATAACATTTGTTTTTCTGCCATTTTTAACATATCAACTTAAATAAATAAATGCAGACTTGTGGTAAGCAATTTTTAGAGACGTTTTTGTTGTTCCAACTGAGCTAAGACTGAGACTGGCATGTATTCACCAATTCTCTCATGAGGCTAATTTCACATTCTAGTTCATCCACTGAAGTTTGGTCTTTCAGGATCCTGGCTGTATGCAAGGTTCTTCAGTCAGACCTTGTACCCAACTTCACCTGCAGATTTGTTTCTTGTTCTCTTCTCCTGTTAGTTTCTAAAGCTACTAGCTCCAGACTTCTCTTGAAAGGCAAATACTCTCAGTTAAACACCGGCCCCGCAAGTCAGCTTTCCCACTGTGATAATTCTCTTACTTTGCTGCCAGCAAGTTCCTGGATAATTTTTTTTTTTAATAAAAGAGATTGTGAACAATTTTGGCAGCATTTTAGGCGTGCTGTAGAAGGGTTTTTCACATACGATCTAGTTTGCCATACTGCTTGAAATGGAGTTTTGTAATATTTATCAAATGCCCATGTGATTGGTAAGATTAAAGCATAAAGCCACTCTGTAAACGTCTCACTTAGAAGGAATCAGAAAGCTATAGGAAGCTTTCTTAATGGACCTTTCCATTCTGTTTTTTAAGCATTTTGTAAGTTTCTCTCCTCATCAACTTTTGGGTTTTTTTTATGTTGCCAATTAAAGGTGATAAAAGAGATCAGCGTGTGAAAGCTGAATTTGCTTTAGAGAAACAATATATTGCTAAATCCCAAGATTCTGTAGAGAAGAACACCTATTTTCAAATGTACTCAGCAGACCTACCTATGCCTCTCGCACGGGGAGGGAACAGCATCATTATGTCCTTCAGTAGATGAGGATTTTGATAAGGCAACTAGGATCTTTACAAAATAGCCATCTGTTGACTTGGCTGAGTTCCAAGTTTCACATCTTTTCTTCCATTTTAAACCTCCTCTTATATACAACCAGTCTAAAGTGGACATCCAGTGGTACACAGGGGTTCCTGGGATGTGGCAGCTTCTTCTTTCATCCTTTCTTTATTTTAATATTATTTATTTTATTTTATTATTTATTTTTGGCTGTATTGGGTCTTCGTTGCTGCGTGTGGGCTTTCTCTAGTTGCGGCGAGCAGGGGCTACTCTTTGTTGCGGTGTGCAGGGTTCTCATTGCTGTGGCTTCTCTTGTTGTGGAGCATGGGCTCTAGGCATGCAGGCTTCAGTAGTTGCAGCAGTCGGACTCAGTAGTTATGGCTCACAGGCTCTAGAGCACAGGTTCAGTAGTTGTGGCGCACGGGCTTAGTTGCTCCACAGCATGTGGGACCTTCCCAGACCAGGGCTTGAATCCGTGTCTCTTGCATTGGCAAGCAGATTCTTAACCACTGCGCCACCAGGAAAGTCCCCTTCTTTCATTCTTGAATGAGGGCAGCATTCATTTTCTGTAAAGTTTTCCAGACAAAAGAAATATGACATATTTTATGCATCTCCATATATAGAATATTTGGTGGGGGTGATAATGGTGGTGTAGGGGAAGTAGAGAGGGAGAAGGAGAAAGAAAGAGAGAGAGTGAAGGAGAGAGAGACACACAGAGAGAGGGTGAATCTGGTGGGACCTAGTTGTTGACAAGGCTGAGCTCACACTGATCCTGACTATCACTATTCGTTCTTCTGGAGAAGAAGAGACTAGATGTGATGGCTGTCACAAGCCTTCCAGTGCCTATTGAGAACAATGGAGACGGGGAGGGGGGCAGAGCCAGGATTCAAGTGTGAGGCTTCTAGTCTCTCAAACCTGTGAGTGCTTTAAACATGTAATGACCTGGAGGAACCCTTCAGGATTTGAAAGGCACAGGGCAGTTTGGGCTGGCTGGAGTGGTATTTAGCTCAAAATGCTGCAGTGTGATGATCGGATGGCACACTGCAGCTTCTCTCGTGCTGCGTCTCAAAATGCTTTTCTTCCAGTTCACAGCAGCAAAGTATATCTTTAAGTTTCTGTTTTCTTTTACAATTTGACCTGACTTTAAAATGAAAGGAAAGAAATATACATATGTTCCCTAAGATCATTCATTACCTGAGGAAGCAGGCATTTGTTTTAGTGGAATCTCTACCACTGTTTAACTCTGTGTCCTTATGAGAAGTCTCGTAAGTTCTTTGCGTGCAGCTGTGAAAACAGGTAAGGATTCTTGCCCCCTTGTCTTCATGTATCCACATGGACTTCCTGGAGGCACCTTAAATTCACCCTGCCCAAAACCATACTCACTGTCTCCTCCTTAAATATCTTTTTCTTTACATTTCTTGGTTTATGTTAGTACCTTCCATCCTGTTGACCAAGTAGCAAACCCCAGGTCATATTTTATTCCTCCCTGAATGTTAGCACTGCCATTAGTCATCAGGTCCTGGCAGATCTACCTTGGCCACGGCTCAGCCATGACCCCTGTATTCTGTCGTCTCCACCATCACTTACCTGATCTCTGACAATAGCTTCTCACCCTCTAATCCATCCTCCTCACTGTCTCGAGCTATCTTTTTTTTTTTTAAAGTCTCCTTTTTTTAAAAAAATGTATTATTTATTTATTTATTTAATTTATTTTTGTCTGCGTCGGGTCTTAGTTGCAGCACGCGGACTCTCTAGTTGAGGCGCGTGAGCTGAGTAGTTGTGGTGCGTGGGCTTAGTTGCCTTGCAGCATGTGGAATCCTAGTTCTCTGACCAGGGATCGAACCCACGTCCCCTGCATTGGAAGGCGGATTCTTTACCACTGGACCACCAGGGAAGTTCCTTGAGCTATCTTTTTGAAATACAGTTTGGATCACTGACTTCACTGCTTAAAAATGTGAAAGTGTTTCAAATTTAAATATGATAAAATTTCTATGTAAAGACATGCACACAACAACTACCAAACTCCCTTGAATAGAAGTCTATCTCCAATCTATATATAGGTAGAGTGTGATTCCTATAACCTATGAAGATTAAAAATATACCACTTGGGCATCCCTGGTGGTGCAGTGGTTGAGAGTCCGCCTGCCGATGCAGGGGACATGGGTTGGTGCCCCAGTCCAGGAAGATCCCACATGCCACGGAGCTGCTGGGCCCGTGAGCCATGGCCGCTGAGCCTGCGCATCTGGAGCCTGTGCTCCGCAACGGGAGAGGCCACAACAGTGAGAGGCCCGCCTACCAACAAAAGAAAAAAAGAAAAAAAAAATATATATATATATCACTTAAGTCCAAATGGCTGGGTTTGGAAATGGTACTACTGTTTTATCAGACATGTGAGTTTTGTGTATTTAATTATGTAAAAACCAGGAAGAACATCTCTCTGCTGTGGTGGACAAAGGGAAGATGAATGCTACCTGTAGGAATTGCTGTGAGGACTAATTGAAAGAATTCAAGTAAAGCATCCAAGGCAGTCACTGCACAAAGGCAGAGGGTCTCAGAATAGCGTGAGTTCAAAGACAGTATGGAAGAGAGGCTGAAAATAAGGCCCAAAGGTAATGGTGGTAACAGTAATAATTAACAACAATGGGTTTCCATTTTTTTTATATGAACCATTTATTTTCAAAGCTGCTCACTGTTTCCTGCTAATAAAACCATTTTATCCTTTACTCATCTATTGATATCTTCCTTACCTTTCAAGCCCATGCATCCTTCCCCCATACCCTCTTGGACAGTTATTCCTGTGGTCATACCATGGTCCTTGTCAACACCACTCTCTGCAGCCTCTCCATGATCTCGATTTCAAACCTCATACTTTCATCTCAGTCTCTCATTTTCCTACCTTCCGTTTAAGACTCTGATTCCATGGGGACCTACAATTCATTGATTCTATGGCATTTCCATTGTCCCTCATCCTTCATGTTTTCCTTCATTTGTTAAACAGCTAAAACCCCATGGCCAATTATTATAAAGACTGACATACAGCAATGTTTTGCTTGTTACTGTCTCATTTAATATTAACTTCTTGGCCAAAATCAACTCAAGTAACTGTAATTTTCTACCTACCTTTTCTTGCACTCTTGTAGCTGAATATACGTGGAAGGAAATATGTAGCTTTGCTGACTAGTCTTGAAATTCATAACTACTTATCTGAAGTTGCCTCTTCATGGTGTTGGGGGTTGCATCGCACGTAGCAGTCAGCCTCTCTCACACACGATCCTAATGATATTTCCTACCTTTTCCTCTCTTCTCAAATCTCCAACACCTTCCCTCTTTCCCTCACTCTTAATTGACCTTGCTTCTAATCTCCAGGAAAATAGTAGCAATCACAATAAAAGTTGTACCAGCTTCCATGTCTGATTTACCTAAGTGGGTCTTTAAGCATCTAATCTGTCTTTCCTCAAAGTGCTATAAAAGAACTGCCCATGCTCTTAACAGGG
Organism: Pseudorca crassidens; assembly: GCF_039906515.1. Lineage (NCBI taxonomy): Eukaryota > Metazoa > Chordata > Mammalia > Artiodactyla > Delphinidae > Pseudorca > Pseudorca crassidens. The sequence goes on along the minus strand of NC_090307.1, from coordinate 21,222,591 downwards.
CCAAACAATCACTTATGCACTAGATCCCATCCTTTTTTTTTTGCGGTACGCGGACCTCTCACTGTTGGGGCCTCTCCCGTTGCGGAGCACAGGCTCCAGACGCGCAGGTTCAGCGGCCATGGCTCACGGGCCCAGCCGCTCTGCGGCACGTGGGATCTTCCCGGACCGGGGCACGAACCCACGTCCCCTGCATCGGCAGGTGGACTCCCAACCACTGCGCCACCAGGGAAGCCCTCCCATCCTTTCTTGAAAACCAAAGAACAAAGCTTCAGCCCAGTGTTTCTCCTCATCATCAACGTTTCCCACCTCGGGGTATCATGCCCATCAGCATACAAGCATGTATTTGTATTTTCCATCTCAACAAATCATCCCTGTCAATCCCATTTCTCTCTTCCTATCACTTCATTCTATCCCCTTTTATAGCAACATACCTTGAGCTGTCTAACTTCACTCCAGTACCTACCTCATATTCCAGTTATGATTCTGTCCCTAGTATTTCACTGAAACTGTTCTTATCGAGGTTTACCAGGTGACATCCATGTTGCTAAACCCAATAGTCAATTCCTGGTCCTCTCATTACTTGGATAGTTAGCAAATTTTGTCACATTCGATCACTTTCCCTTTCATGAAACATACTCTTCCCTTGGATTCTATTACATACATTCTCCTGGTTCTATTCCAGTCCCTCTGGCCACTCATTTTTAGGCTCTTTTACTCCTAATCTCCCTGACCTGTACTGAATTGCCCTAGGACTCAGGCTTTGGAAATCTTGCTTCATCCAGTTTGTGACTTTATATTCTGTCACTATGTTGACGTCTTCCAGATTTGTGTATCTGGCCCTGACGTTTTACCTGCAATTCTGAATCATATCCAAATTCCTGCTTGGTTTCTCAACTTTGATTTATCATGAGCATCTAAAACTTAAAAACAAAACTAAATACCCATTTTCCTTCAGCCTCAAACCCTTTCCAAAACTTTATCATTCCAGAGGTTCCTGCATCTCAGTGTCATCTGCAGATTTCTCATTACTCAGGCCAAAGTCCTTGGAGTCATTGTTAGGTCCTCTTCTTTTCTCACACTCTATATCAAATCCACCATCAAATCTTGGCAGTACTGTCAAAATATCTCCTGAATACCTGATACAATAGGATACCTGATATTTGCTACAAAATAATACTAAAAGACTGGCTTTTGTGATTTATTCGAGCTGAGTGATGGGAATAAAGTGGTTCATCCTATCATTCTGTCTAATTTTGTATTGCTCAAAAATTTCCATAATAAAAAAGAAGTCGAATAAATAAATGAAAATAAAACATAGATGGAATCCTACCACTTCTTACCTCTTTTTTACTACGATCAGGTCTCATGTGAACTATTGCTATAACCTCTCAAGCCTATTCTTACCATACCAGCTGGAGTTAACCTGGAGTTAACACAAGTTAGATTGTGTCAATTCTCATCTTCAAAACCCTCCAATGACTTCCTGTCTCATTCAGAGAATAATCAGAAATCCTTCCTGATCTGACCCCTTTTCACCTTCCCAACTTCATCACTTACTGTGTTTACTGTTTTCTTATTTGCTCACTCCTCTCCAGTCTCACTGGCTTCTCTGTATTTCCTATATATACCAAGAATCCTTTTCCCTCAAGACCTTTGTACTAGTTCCTCAGTCTGCCTAGAATGTTCCTTCCCTCAGACATCCACATGGATCATTCTCTAACTTTCATTAAGTCTTTGCAGAAATGGTACTTTCTCTTGGAGGTTTTACCTGACTGCTAGCATTCCCAGCGTCCTTTTTTATTCTTATTTTTCACCACTGCGTTATTACGTTTTAGTTATTGTTTCCTGAATCCCCTTTCTCGCCACCAGAATACAAGCATTATGTGGGCAAGGATATTTTTATCACTTTTATTCATTGAGCTATTCTCAGCACCAAGAGCAATACATAACCCAGAGTAAACACTCACAGAATAGTTGTTGAATTGAAGCTCCAACTGAAATGTCAATCACCATGTGAAACTCTACATGGTCCTCCAGGTCAGAAGTCATCAGTTTCTCCTTTATCCTCTCCTTTCACTTTGATTACATCCCTATTGTAGCATGTGGCACCTTGTATCTGGTTTTGTGTTAGTTTGAGTACATGTGTGTTTCTCTCCCAATGATTGAGACTAGATCTTATTTATAATTCCGTATCCAAGTGTCTAGTCTCCTGACTTCTATAGACGTTTACTGATTGGAACTGGTATGATAAAAGTGGCAGAGAGACAAATGTGATATTCTTAATAGATTTTTCCTCAACCAATAAAGCAAATTGTGTTACTGAGGAAGATGAAAAGCTGACAGCAATTCAATAAAAACTTGTAAGTTGAGAAACAAAAAGTTGATTTTGAAATTTGATTCCAATATCTTTGTTCATTTTCTGTTTTCTGGCTCTCAGCTAGAACGAATATATGCCATATGTCTCTGAGCGATTAGCTGTGATGCTTGTTTCCTCATATAGGTTTATTTAGCCCCTTAACACAATAGCTTTCTAAAAGGTAGTGGATTTAACATTTGCCTCAGATTTGCAATGGCTTTGTCAGGCAAATTACTCTAGCTCAGATTATCATTAATCTGTCTGACTGGTTAATGGTGTCAATAATGCAAGTGCCTCAGTTAACCTTTTTTAATCAACCCCTCAGGAGCTGTCATTTCATAAGTCAGAGGACAGCATAAATTCTAGAACCTGAAAGCCAGAATTCACAGAGATGCGATTGCTTCGCAGATATCCAGCTGTCTCCTACTAGTACCTAAAAATCGTTAGAATGGAAAGTGATCTTCGGAATCCTAGCCCAACTTCCTGCTACTTACACATCTAGAGATTGATGCCAAGGGAGGGGGTCATTTGCATCCCTAAGGCCACAGAGTAAGCTTCCAGAGTGAGAGCAGGCGTTTATTGAGTACTCGCTGTGCCAGATAACAGGCTAAGCATCTTATATAAATTATCTTATTTCATCCTTACAGCAAAACATTATCCAGATGAGGCTTAAAGAGGTTTACACCTCTGTTATATAGCTAGCAAGAGGTAGAACCAGGATTGAATGCAGGCCTGACTCCAAAACAGGTGTTCTCAATCCCTGTACTTGCTTGTTTCCAGCAGTTAGTGGATTAATCTAGAAGAGAACCAAGCTTTCTTGATAGCTTCCGACTTATGACATGGATTTCTTCTGTAGGCTTCTTTCTGATAATTTTCTGATTCAGTGGCAAAGTTAATTTACATCATTTATCTACTGTATATAAGACACAGTAGCAGACTTTTTATGTGTGCATAGAACGTTATACCTTCCATTCAATAATCTAAAATTACGTGTGGAGTGTGACTCAGTGTATTCACAAGGTTAAGGCTTTGGGGCTGTGAAATTGAACGGCCTGGGTTGCAGTCCTGGCTCAGAATTTTACTAGCTGTGTGGCCTTGGGGCAATTATCGGTGCCTTCATTTCCACTCGTGGAATACTGATAGTACCTGACATGTAATGTTGTGATGAATATTAAACAATGTTAAGAAAATGTGCCTAAAACACTTGCTCATTGCCCGGTACACTGAAAGCACTCAACTTTTTTAATTTAGTACCAGGTGCTAACTGTGGTGTGGGTTGGAAGTGAACAATCAGTGAAATACAGGCATTTCCCAATTCATATTTAGAAAGAACTTTACCAGTTTCACAAACATTAGCCCATTTGATCCTCAGATAAGGCAGGGACGATAATCTCTATTTTACAAATGAGCTTGTGTGGCTCGATTGAGAATGTCTACAAAGCATTGCCTAAGAAGCTACACAACTAGGAAATATTAGAAGCAGGATTTAAATGCAGGTTTCTAGTCCAGTGATCTCTCTACTATACCACACAAAGTAAAAGATATTTCCTAAAAGATGTACATATAAAGTACTGCGGGAGTTCAGATGAGAGAATTAAAACACTTTCATAGGCATCATTCAGTATAATCCTCACAATAACCTTGTGAGTTAGGCAGATAAGGGACTGGTATCTTCTTTTTGCAAATGAAGCAGGGAAGGCTCCAGGATAGCCCCTGACTCGCTCAAGGTCACATGCCTATTTTGTGGCAGAACAAAGACTGGACAGGGCCTTCCAACTTGCAGCACTGTATGCTTTACCTGGTTTTATGCCACCACAGGAAACCCCTGCTCACTGCTTGGGATTAGAGACCAGCTTTTCATGATTGCCGTGGAGGATTCATTTTAGAATTCATCGTGCGTTACATTTTCAACACGGTGTTTACATATTCTTTCCCTGCTTCTCGGTTGAGGACCGGGCAGCAGATGAAGCTTGTTATGAAGGGAGTGTGTTGTGATGGAAAGAGAACGAGACTCAGAATCCAGCCACTTTCTGGCTCTGGCTTAAAGCAGGGCAGAGTCAGCCCTCCTCTCACTCTGCTTCTCTGCAAAATGTAAAACCCTGTCCTCTTTACCTCAAAATGAGTGGTTTAATTTTTCCCATGGCCCTGATGCGTATTGCAATATAAAACCTGTCATCGACAGTTTCCACATGTAAATGAACAACCCATTATTCACTTGTGAGTCGACAATGTGTCCAGAACTGTGTGGGAAACGATGGAGAAGGGAATAGTCTTCTTGGAAACAGTTTAGTCGTGTTTAGTAGGTGGGCAAGACTAAGTGTATCAGTGGAGCTGGAGCAGTGACACATCTAGAAATATTTAGGAAGCAAAATGGACAGAACAAGGTACAAGACTGGTCATTAATGGTGAGACAGAGGGGGTTTTCAAGCATTGTTTAGAGATTTCAGCTTATTTAGATGGACAGATGGTGGGGCAATTTGCTGAAATTAGGATGCTGGAAAAGATCCAGGTTTGAGAATGAAGGTCGGAAATTCAGTTTCGGACACGCTGTGTTTGACATACCTTTACAACTTTCAAGTTGGAATGTCAGGCAGAGCCTTGAAAATAGGAACCTGGAGCCCAGAGGAGAAGTTTGGGTTGGAGATAACATATCAGGAATTTGTCAGCATGTAGATGATAACAGCAGCTAGGGAAGGAGAAGATAGGCCATCCCCATAAAACAAAACGAGAAGAGGGCCCAGAACTCACTCATATTTATTAGGGGAGCATTGGCTGGAACTAAGCAAGATAAATAACTTGAATCCGAAACTTTTCTTTTTCTGTGAAAAGGTAGCTTTTTTATTTATTGTTGCAGTAGTTATTGGATGCAGTAGTCTTTTGGATGTGTCCTAGGTGCGGCAACAGAGATTATGTTAAGGCAAACATTTTTAAAGCCTGTTCCTCAGACCGTATGTTTCTGTGTGTGTGTGTGTGTGTGTGTGTGTGTTTTAAACGATTCAGGTAAAAACAATTTTTAACCAAACTTTAGTGGAAATGCCTCTGACCAAGAAGATGATCTCTGTTCCCCCATCATGCTTTGTCTTGGAGTAGATCACCTCTGAACCTACTTTCCCTTCAAGATAACACTGATTCCAAAGTCTGTGGTTCTGGGGTAAGAAAGGGTGTGGCATTTGGGTGGTTGTTGCCGCTGTCACTTTGGGCCCTATTTCAGTGACCAGCATATTTCCGCTTTGAAATCCTCTCATCACTGCACCCTTCTTGCTCTCACTGAGGAAAGAAAAATGAAAGTGGAGTGGATCAAAAGATGTTAAAAAATCTTTCCATCAAAAATATCGTAGGTCCTTTCTTACAAAGGAACATTAATAGAACTCTTCCTTCTTGAAGCAACTAATTAGTCATTTGGTACATCAAGACAGGGTTTGTTGCTCAGCTCACAGCTGTGACTGAATGTTAATGCCCCGCTATACTTAGCCCTTAGGAGGATATGTGTTTTCTTAATATGTATGCTGGAGACAGGTTACAGATGATCCACTAAGAAACAGAACCATCGTAATCTGTAAACTGTGTTTACTTCTGAAATGTAAATACAGAAGGGCTGAATTCAGCTAATACACACACACACACACACACACGTAATTTTCTATTCCCAATGAAGAATATTAGATTAAAAAAAAAAACAAAAAAAAATTTCTTTTAGTAGATCTCACTCTTCACATCATGAAAATGAGACCCAGGAATGTGGAGTGGCATCTGAAGGCCACCTGAGTAAGCTGAGATGGAACACAGAACAGAACCCAGCTCTCTAAGCATTTCTGAGATCACACTATGTGAAAATGTTATCCAATTAGTCTATTAAAATTTTTACATTTATTTATGCATTCATTTTCTTTTTAAATATGCGCACCAGCAGCATAGGCATACTTTACCTGCAGTGGATATATAGACTGAGTGTCAATAAAATATGAATGGAATGTGACTTCTCTTCTAAAATAGTTCACAGTTGAGTCAAAGAGACAGACCTGTCAACACAACGTGATATGGGCTGCAGAAGATGTGTAAATCAAGAGCAACAGAAGCACAAAGGAGATAATATTTTATGCTGCTTGAATCAGAGGACATGATGGTAGGAGAGCTCCAGCCAGGAGATTTCATTTGAATTGGATTTGAAGGATGAATGGGCTTTTGCCAAACTGAGAAGGAACTGAGTCAGGAGAAAGTAACTCCAAGATAATCAAAATAAAGCAAAACAAAATTAATGAAAGTCAGAATGACAAAGGTAGGGATGGATAGGGTGTTGTGGAGCTGAGTGACCCATTGCAGATGAGTGCATAAAGGTTTGGGCCACATCTCGAAAGTCTTTGCATCTTGTCCCAAGGAATGGAGATTGTATTAATGATAGAATGGCAGCCAGCATGATGTTTTGGGCGTGGAGTTGACAGATGATGTATGTTAGAAGAGTATCTCTGTCAACGGAAGACAGAAGTGGGAGGACCAATGACAAAAAACTAGGAAAAGCTATTATAATGTAATACATTGTAAGTAGGAACCAGAGCAGGGGCCAGATCCGGGCACGGGAGAGTATAGCCTAACCAGAGATAGGTTTCAATGCATACTGCTTAAGGGTGCATTCCATGCCACCACGTTTGACTCCCTGAATCAAAATGTATCGGCATCTACAAAGACTTTAAACAAAATGCCTCATCTCAGCAAAGCAGCACAAGTATTGTTACTGGGTCAGAATGTATGCTTTTAGAACACAGTAGTTATTTTCCAAGAAACCTCAACCAGGTAACCCAAAGCAACCAAGAACCAGAATTTACAAGAAGGAGATGCTTCTTCCTAACACACTCTTCTTGGTCTCCATGTAAAGGTCGAAGAAAGCAAGCTGCCTACATCTTTTTCAGCCAGCAGAAGGAGACAGACTTTATAATTTATTCTCTATGTGGATGTTCAGTGAATGAATTTGCAGTGAATGGATTCTAGAAAGCCCAGGTGATTTACTTCCTTTACTTCAGTCAACTTTATCTTGAACTTGCCTGAACCCCACACTGCCAACCAACTCAGAGTCAAGGAGAAAAGAAATGGAGTAATGAAACTCTGTCTGACAGTACATCGACCAACACAGACCATGACGCTAAGCTCTGAGGATTTGAGGGGTAAATTATGTCTTCAGAGTTATAGGAGAGAACTTCATGGAGAAGCAGCCTGGACCCCTGCTGCTTTCCCAGGAGTGGTTGGTGTGGTGACAGTCGCGACACCCGAACACAGTAACTGGGCAAAGTCCTGACGTCTACTGTTCTTCAGAACCTAGTGTGGTATCTGCCCACTTACAGAGGATCATGGGCTACGGTGGGCTAATTACTAACTGTCTAAACACAGAGATTATGGAGAGTTTATTTTACGTGGCTGGCATTGCCCTATTGTGGAACCAGAGAAACAGGAGTAACAAACTGCCCTTCCAAATTTAGATTCTACTTACTTGTTGGGAAATGATTTGCGCTGGTTTGTCTTCAGCTATTAAAGAACAAATGGGGTGATCAAAAGCCACCTGCGAATCTTTGAAGAAATCTGTGAAGGGTGACATGGCAGTAAATGCCATTGTCTTAGAATGCATTGGTATCACGGTTGATGTTGCCCCAGTAGGACCCAAGAAAGCGTCAGAGCTTGCACCTGAGAAACCTGAGGCTCAGATAAGTTAATGAGGAAGCCAAGACAACCACCCCAGGCTTAAAACTCTTGAATCCACTCCATAGTCTACATAGCATTTTAATGTGACCTCAGTTTGATAGGATAAGCAGATTTCTGAAAATTGGCACATAAAATGGAAATGTTTAGGTTAAATTGTTGTTTAAAACCATTAAGAGCCCACATTGAAGAAACTAGTGGTAAATCTAGGGCAGTGCTAGCGTCTGGTTGGAGGAAGGGCTGAGATCACTACCATGGAAGTGTTTTCTAAAGATGCTTTGTTCATACTCTTAACGCTGAGGAAGTATCAGTTGTCCATATCAATGAATATAATTTTTTTTCATGACCATTAGTAATCTGGGATATTTTTGGAGGCTGCTGGAGATTATAAGAACCTAAAACTCCCTTCCTTGTAATAAAAGCCAGCATCCCCTTTTATATGTGAGTAATGTTTCTATTATATGATCTTAGACATTCTTACCTGGACATGCCCAGATGTTCTTGCCTCTTTTTCCTTTGAAGAATGCCTTTTCAAGGGGTTATGCCAGCATGTCCTAGAACACAGCTATTTCATCTAAATTAGTCAGTTGTGAAAGCTGTCCTTCCTTATAGATACTCAAGGAGTTTGGTATGCAGATCTGACCTTCAGTGACAAATATGTTGCTTGAAGGTTTAGAAAATACATCCTGAAATGACTCATAACAGATGATAATTACACTCATTCTCCCAGTGGTTTCTGAATGCCCAAGTGTCGCTTCTTTCCCTTTAGGAGCTCATGTCTTCTACGCAAAGTACCCATGATCCAAATAGGCCCCTTGTTTTCCCCTATTGTTGAATGATACCAGTACTGGCTCTAGAGGATGAAATCCCAAATTTCATTCTTAATGGTAATATTCATTAACTGTGAGTCCTTTAAAAAAATGTTGTTTCTTTAAATCTCACTTTTACATCTGTAAAATAATGATAATAAAACCATCCTATTTATATAAAAAGAGAGGCAATACATATAAAAATTCTGCTGAAAGAAAATAATATGCAAAACTGTCTACATCCACAAGGCGTACAATCTGATTATGAGGGTTTTCTTTTAAAAAGCAATCTATTGGCCTGAATAATCTTAGTTTGGTAGAATAGATCAGTGTGATGTGTGATACATGGGAGCCCTATCTGATGTTTCTTACTCCTACTTACAGATAGGTCGCTATTGAATCCCACCCACATCCCTCCCTCACTGTAAGTCACAATTCAGCCTTGCAGCAAATTAACACAGTACTTGTAGAGGGATACCTAAACCTTGGGCTATATCCAGATTCATACAGGGTGTTTTTTTGTTTGTTTATCGTGGTAAAATATACAAAACGTAGCATTTACAGTTTTAACCATTTTTAAGTGTAGAGTTCTGTGGCATGAATTGCATTCACCTTACGGCACAACTTTCACTGCCCTCTATCTCCAGAGTTTTTTCATCTTCCCCAACTGAACTCTGTATTCATTAAATACTAGCATCCCATCCCTCCGTCCACCTTGCCCCTGGTAGCCACCCAGTGTGCATATTTTAATTATGAGCGGTAATGGATAAATGAATGCTAACCGCTATAACAAGCCCTCAAATTTATAATGGCTCTCATCTGTTTGACTCTGTAAAGTATTATAGGAAAAGGATGTTCCCGATTGACAGGCAGTTCTTCTCCCAGGTCTTCTCCAGAATTCTTGCAAAAATTTGACTTCTCCATCATCTGTGTATGGTTTCCAAGGTCTGCCTGCCACATATGTGGTTTTTCAAGGCCAGGCCTGGAATCAGCACGCGTTGTGTACGCTCAAGCTCATTGATTAGACCCAGTCACATGGCCTCATCTTGGCTTCAGGGGAGCCAGGACATACAGTCTAGTACATGAAGAAGGAGAAATGGGTTTGAGGAGGATCCAGCCAGTCTCTGTCATATCAGTCAAATTAGGAGTGTATATATGCCCGGCAATCACTATTCATGCCCGTAGAACTTTGTTTTCACTTTTCTCTTTGGAAGCTTACTTTACCCTGGCAGCAAAATAGGTTTTATTTTAAATATCTCCCCAAACAAAATAAAACTGAATGGTAAAATTAAAATGAATATATAATTCCACTGAGATGTAAGAGGTATCATCTAGACGTAGAAACCTTAAGAAACAGTTAAGTGGCTAGAAGGAACTCTTTCTTCACATTCGATTGTGCGAGACCAATGAGGATATAAATGTCTAGAATCATGTGGGTCCTTAAAGCGTACTTCAGGAGTTCCGGTTCTTATATGTCAGCATCCATATTCGTAGGATTTGTCTTCTCTTAATGTGAACTATAAATCTCACCATGATCAGCAGGTTAATTCGTTTGTTTGGAGCCCTCTGAGGAAGTTTTTAATTGGAAAATAAATTGGACACATGTAGATGTGGCTTGAAGAAAAGGCAAGTAGACACGTGTTCCACTTTCTCCTCACGAGGAAGGGCATCTACTTCTTTCACTAAATTGCACTTAACATAACCACAGGACCTCAAGCTCTGTACACATCAACACTTGGCCTCTGCCTTTTCCTTTCCTACAGTGAAGGAAAATGCATAAATGCATTTGTTGACAGTACTGACAAAGACTGGCTTGTGGAATAATCAAAACCCTGATTTCTGTCATTAGCTGAATGCTTACAAAACGCATCTTCCTGCCTACATTCCAGACGCTTCTTATTTTACTAGCTCTTTGTTATGAGTTTTGAGACTAAATTGTAAAGTGTCAAGGGAAAAGACTTTCGTATGCAAGGTTCATGGGAATGGCATAAACTTGAACTCCCCAGAAACCCTGCAACATTTATTTATAGGCTCTTCCAGTCAGTTTACATCCCATAGTAAACCTTCAAGGTCTTGCCTTACATGCAGAGTCAACAGGAAATGAGTAAGCAACCTTTTGGTCTACCTTACTGCTGTTGCTCATTATTGTTATTTTTGATTAATTAATTTATTTATTTTTGGCTGCGTTGAGTCTTCGTTGCTGTGCGCGGGCTTTCTCTAGCTGCGGAGAACGGGGACTACTCTTCCTTGCGGTGCGCGGGCTTCTCATTGTGGTGCGATGGCTTCTCATTGCGGTGGCTTCTCTCATTGCAGAGCACAGACTCTAGGCACATGGCCTTCAGTAGTTGTGGCTCACGGGCTCTAGAGCTCAGGCTCAGTAGTTGTGGCGCAAGGGCTTAGTTGTTCCGCGGCATGTGGGATCTTCCTGGACCAGGGATCGAAACGGTGTCCCCTGCATTGGCAGGCGGATTCTTAACCACTGCGCCACCAGGGAAGCCCCTCTCTTGCTCATTAAGTAAAGGCTGTGGCTAAAAGTATTCATGTGGGAATAATCTTTCCCTGCAACTTTTATTTCCTAGGGAACGAGCAGTGAATACATCCCAGCCTGGGTCCCTTCAGTTTACTGTGGGAAACCTGAAGCCAGAAGCCATGTACACCTTCCGAGTCGTGGCCTACAACGAGTGGGGACCAGGGGAGAGCTCTCAGCCCATCAAGGTGGCCACTCAGCCTGAGTGTGAGTATGAGACAGGAAGGGCAAATTTAGAAAGCATTTGTTTTCGTTGGCGATATCTTTGAATCCTTTCATAATAATTTATTGAGGTGACGGAATGGAAGGAATATTTCTGAAGCAACATGTTTAACCCGAGGGTTTTTAAAGGTAAGATAACTTTAACAAAATGGCCTTCCCACTTTGGCCATATCTCCATAATGACAAATTAACAACTATCAAGGCCTGGTCCATCCACACAGTCTACATGTTCACTCCCGAGTAAGTGACTGACTCTACCCGCCAGTACTTCATCATCAACATTGGGTTTCAGCCTCCTGCATTGATTTTTTCAGATTTTTCTAAGTTTGTCTATAAAAAGTGTAACATCAAAGGAGAAGAAAAATGGCATAGGACTTCCCAACACAGGGATTATTCAAGAACTTACTCATGCACTGAATGCCCTTAAGAAGCTTCCAAAAGTGAATCTAGATTTAAGAAACGTAAAGAGAAAATCTCTATTGGGCAATCTCATTGTCCTTTAACATAAATCACTATATTAAGCTCCATGATCACAAAGTAATGCAGCTGAATGTTATTGGACCAAGTTATAATTTAGCGATTTGTACTTTTATAAAGGAACAGCCCCCAAACTGTACATTTGAAAAATATTTCTGTATTGTACAAAATTTTGATTTTTCTACTAAACGTCTAATTTATTTGGAAAGATTATTACTGATGAGTAGTCTGCCAGCTTTATTTGGTTCAGAGTTTTAAAAAATTGTGATCTAACAGCTAAATGACATGAAGGACTACTTGTAGCAAAGTACATTATTTAGAGATTTAGACACCTAGTTTCATCTACTCCTGTTCTTTGTTTTTGTTTTTGTTTTTTTGAATGATGCTATTTTATCTGTATTCCCAACCATTTTATTTAAAACTATATTTAACTTCAAAATCACCTCACATGCTTTTGGAAGAAGGTGAAGTAGAAATCAGAAAGATTTTCATTGGTACATATGAGAAAATAATCTTTGGACTAGGTCAGTTCTTAAGGATTTGAAATCAGTATGTTGAAGAAGAGCAACAGAGACGTAGTCTGGCAGCTGGTATCATGCTCTGCACACTGGGCTGAATCTCCGTTCCTTCTTCCACTCAGCCAACGCTACAAAGACCAGATGAGGACGAATTGCAATAAAGTATTTGTTGGGGGTGGGGTTATGACTAAGCTGGACAAGTCTTAGAGATATTTGCCTCATAGAAATAAAACCTCACATAGCATCTTTAAGGGCATAGTAATGTACAGGTTTCAGATCACATAAAAAGAAACGAAATTGAGTTATTTGTAGTGAGGTGGATGGACCTAGAATCTGTCATACAGAGTGAAGTAAGTCACAAAGAGAAAAACAAATACCGTATCTAAAAAAAACAAATACCGAATCTTAAAAAAACAAAACAAAAAAAGTGGTTCTGAAGAACCTAGGGGCAAAATGGGAATAAAGACGCAGATGTGCTAGAGAATGGACTTGAGGACACGGGGAGGGGCAAGGGTAAGCTGGGACAAAGTGAGAGAGTGGCAGTGTATATATGGACATGTATACACTACCAAATGTAAAATAGATAGCTAGTGGGAAGCAGCCTCATAGCACAGGGAGATCAGCTCCGTGTTTTGTGACCACCTAGAGGGGTGGGATAGGGAGGGTGGGAGGGAGGGAGGCACAAGAGGGAAGACATATGGGGATATATGTATATGTATAACTGATTGACTTTGTTATAAAGCAGAAACTAACATACCATTGTAAAGCAATTATGGTCCAATAAAGATGTTAAAAAAAAAATGCAGCCTCCCAGGCAGGACAGGCTAAATAATTTGCAGGACCCAGAAGCTACAGTAGAGCATTAAGCCATGCTCCACGTGGGACCCTCCTAAGCGTGAGATCTTGTGCAACTTCGTTAGTCGTATGCCCACAAAGCTGGTCCGACTTCCAGGTTTCTCTTCTTAAGAATGTTTTGTTGCTGTTTGGATTGAAATCATGAGATAATGCTGATTTCCACTTTGCAGTGACTATGTTCACATGTAATTTGAGTCATCAATTTCTTCATTGACTTTTTTTTTTAATTAATTAATTTATTTTTGGCTGTGTTAGGTCTTCATTTCTGTGCTAGGGCTTTCTCTAGTGGCGGCAAGCGGGGGCCTCTCTTCATCACGGTGCGCAGGCCTCTCACTATCGTGGCCTCTCTTGTTGCGGGGCACAGGCTCCAGACGCCCAGGCTCAGTAGTTGTGGCTCACGGGCCTAGTTGCTCTGCGGCATGTGGGATCTTCCCAGACCAGGGCTCGAACCCATGTCCCCTGCACTGGCAGGCAGATTCTCAACCACTGTGCCACCAGGGAAGCCCCTCTTCAATGACTTTTCACAGATCGTATATATACAGAATCAATAACTTTTAAGAATATTTGGTATTTTAATCAATAAACTTGAATAAAAACAAATTAAGTCAAAATATATATTTTTGAAAATGGTATATGCCATGTTGTATACAGACTGATAGTTGAAAAACCCATAAAAACTTCTGTAAAACAGTCTGGTTCAATTTTCTCATGGCAGAACTTAAACTTTAAAAGAATGTTCATTTTCAGAAGATCCAATTTCTATGGATCGTCTGAATTCTTCACTTCCTAATCCAACTATTATCCCTGGAATTGTTTTAGTGTACTTTTCAAGGCTGACTGGCTATTATTACATTACATTTCTGATGAAAATTCTACATAGTCAGTTTCACTTCTAGGACTGAGCAACATTATTTTTCTTCTATTAATACCATTATTTTTAAGTATCCAGTTTGAAAATCAATATCCAGAATTTTTTTTTTGCGGTACGTGGGCCTTTCACTGCTGTGGCCTCTCCCATTGCGGAGCACAGGCTCTGGACGCGCAGGCTCAGCGGCCATGGCTCACGGGCCCAGCCGTTCCACGGCATGTGGGATCTTCCTGGACCAGGGCACGAACCCGTGTCCCCTGCATCGGCAGGCGGACTCTCAACCACTGCGCCACCAGGGAAGCCCCCAGCATTTTTTTAATTCACATTTTTAAAAACAAAGGGACACTTCCTAGCCAAGGGAAGGAAAGTCTTTTTCATTTGTTTACTGACTAATAATAACGCCTCATTTCATTAAAAACATTACTCATGATACATTTTTAGTATAATTAATCAAAACAATAAGTCTGTGATTATTTGTATTACACATATGGCCTTAACCTTTATAAAGTAAAAACAATAGCATAATTCAACTTACAAGTGTGTTTAATGAACACCCACTGTGTTCCTAATACTTAAGAAAGCATATGTGTGTAATGAAGTAACAGCACTTAGGGCTCTCAGAAGCTTCCTGAGGAAGCAAATATTTTAAATAGGTAACAGCAACAAAACAAGTAAGGAAACCTGTAAGAATTTGTTAAATGAAATATTAAAAGTCTGAATCACAAGATTGGTTTATGAGCCCATTACTTGTGACGGCCGAGGCATATGATGCCAAGAGCTCAGCCTCTGTGTACCGGTGCCAGATCGAATCTCGGAGACAGAGTTTTGGGCAAAGTAGAAAAGAATAGCTTTATGCCTTTGCCAGGCAAAGGGGAACACAGCAGGCTTCTGCCCTCGAAAACTAAGTGTACCAACCAGGGAGGATTTGCTGAGGAGTTTTATGGCAGTGGTTCAAGGGTGGGGTTGCTGATAAGATTAGGGTGTGTACAGGGTTTAGGCTCTTTAATCTTTTTTCGGGTAATCTTCTTGATGAACTTTCTGGTCCCTTTAGTCTGGCCTCAGATGGTCTCCTCTGGCATAAAGAATGCTAACATCTTCATTTGCTGGGTGTTAATTCTATAAAGGGCTTAAAGGCAGTGTTATGTGTATCCCTTGAGGCAGCAGCGGGACCCTGCCCCAAGGCTGCACTATTGTTCCTTGACTGTTCCTCCCTTGTCTCTACATCCCCTCCCTTCCCAGATTAGCAACTGTTCAAATCTGCCCTTTGGATCTCAGGGAAGGTCATGGAGGCTGGAGTCTGTTCCCTACAAGAAACGGGGGACATGAAAATGCTTCCATGCCCGGGAGCCCCGTAGGGTCCTGCTCGGTCTCACATATTGTCTAGGTAATTTTTTATGCCTTAATCATATTGTGCTTACCTCCTCAAATAAGTGCTTTATTACAAAGACAGCTGCTTCGGTCCTTTGTATATATCTTCCATTCTTCCTCATTCAGAAAGCAGTCTGAGAATTTATGTAGAACTCACTGGGTGCTGGTTTCTGTAAGCATTTACTTTGCTTAAAAATTAGCATAAATGATGATAAGGCATAAAATAAAAACTAAACACCTAACTGAATAAAAGGTTACTGTTGGTATTGTTGTCTCATATAAGTTATCTTTCTCCAGAAAATGAAAGTAGAAAATCATTCTGGGTTTGAAACATTCAAAGTATCTTGAAGTTTTTTCATTAAGGGCAGTGATAGTGGTCTTACAATGCTAACTGTATTTTGGCCTTTAATCACACCTTTGTTTTATTAAATCACCTCTCTTCTTACCACTGTATGGAGTAAGGATTATTTCCTTTGCAGGCCATTGTTTACTTGCAGGGTGACCTGATTGTGTTTCATTAAGAATTGGATAATTGTCCTTGGATAATTAATCTCTTGCTGAGGAGATAGGTAGATAGGAACAGTTCAGCCTAGATAAACAGTACTTTAGAATATCTTTTACATGTGCAAAACAGTAAACTCCTTCAATTCATTTAGATTAAGAGTATTGTGTAGCTTACTCGCTGTCTTTATTACAGACATTAGGATAAATAAATTATGTTATCAGGACTAATAGGTACGGCATGTGTATTTCATCTTCTGTTGTTAACACAAAATGCCATTTTAGCAATTTAAAAATATTTCTAGGATAAGGAACACTTCATCTTCTCCAAACCTGCTCAATAATACACCAATTCCTGAGTAAGATGGAACACCTTAGAGATCCTGTGCTTCATTTCCTCCTCTCCCCACTCCCCTCCCACCTCCCGTCCCACCCCCTCCCCTCCCTCCCCTTTCTTTTCCCTACTCTTTCTTCTCTCTCGACTTCTTATAAGCTCATCCTTCTGTGTTTTTAGAGGAAGTTCAGAGGCTGATTTTATTACTTGGTTAGAATTGCAGAATTTAGAGGCAAAGGTGGGGGGACGTTTTCATTGTTCTCTCACTGACAAAATGATCTTATCTGTTGAAAATGGGTCTCGTCTGGTTAGCATTTGCTTGCTCGTTTTATCACTGTTTTTCCAAATGTGATGTAGTAATTGTACACTGAAATGACATAGCTTTTATACAAATTGAATTTCAAGGTTTCCATATTATTTGAAAATAGCAACTCTGTTATGAAAACCATATTCTCAAGGAATAAACACTGATGGAAAACATGTCTGAAATATAAATCAGCCAGCAACTGTTTCTAAAAAGTGCACACGTACTGCAGTAATCATTTAAAGAGATCAGCAGCCCAAGATCCAGTTTATGAAATAATCACCCAGAATACAAAGGCTTGATTTATAGGAAGGTCTGTGTCTCCTGATTATATCTTCCTTTGGCTAAACCCTTGCTCTTCCCTCTGCCTTTATGGTGTATAATTTCTTTGCTGTATTATCAGCCAGATTTAAGTCCCCGTGTGCTTAAGACTTGTCTAATCTTTTCACACCACATGTGGAGAATTTTTGAATTATTATTTGGGGTCCTTTAAGATGCTGTTAAGGCAGTTTAATCATGAAGGATGTTAAAATGGACCACATACTGGCTGGAGGCTTGAGTTAGAACGGGGAGCCTATTTGCTAGACCACAACCCAATTATCCACAAAACCCTTTTATAGTTAAGTGTTGTAAGTAATATTCTTAGTCCATTATATTCTTTACACTGAAAAGATGAGTGAAAGCAACCCCCAAATCGACTTTAGAATTTATTATACAGAGGAAATAGGACTTCCCTGGTGGTCCAGTGGTTAAGACTCTGCGCTTCCACTGCAGGGGGCACGGGTTCGATCCCTGGTCAGGGAACTACGATCCCACATGCTTCGCTGTGCAGGCTAAAAATAAAAACAAAAACAAAAAATACTTTACGGGGCCTCCCTGGTGGCACAGTGGTTAAGAATCTGCTTGCCAATGCAGGGGACGTGGGTTCGAGCCCTGGTCTGGGAAGGTCCCACATGCCGCAGAGGAACTAAGCCCATGCGCCACAACTACTGAGCCTGTGCTCTAGAGCCCGCGAGCCACAACTACTGAGCCCACATTGCCACAACTCCTGAAGCCTGCGTGCCTAGAGCCTGTGCTGCACAGCAAAGAGAAGCCACCACAATGAGAAGCCTGCACACCTCAACAAAGAGTAGCCCCTACTTGCTGCAACTAGAGAAAGCCCACACGCAGCAACGAAGACCCAAGGCAGCCAAAAATAAAATAAATTTTAAAAAAGATAATTAACTGTTTAAAAAAAGAATATATTATACAGAGGAAATAGACCTATTTGCCTTTTTCATCTGTCCCTGGATTTTTTTTTTTTAATTCTAATAAAGCTCTACTTCTATGGTTGTTATGGGGGGTACTGGAAAGTCTCTGAACATTATGTCTCCAAACATTACTATCCATATCCTAGGACAAGTTCCTTAATCCTTGAAACCTCATTGTCCTTGATTATAAATTGGAGATATGAATGATTTACCCCTCCTCCTCCTGATGCCAAAAGCGCAGCCTCTCTGTGCACCGGTGCTGAATCGAATCTCGGAGACAGAAGTTTTGGGTGAGGTAGAAAAGGATAGCTTTATCATGTTTCCAGGCAAAGGGGGACACAGCAGACTCCTGCCTCAAAACACTATGTATCCCAACCTAGGAGGATTTGATGAGGAGTTTTAGAGCAATAGTTCAAGGGTGGGGTTGCTGACAGGATTAGGGTGTGTGCAGGGTCTCAGGTGGTCCGACTTTTAATCTTGATGAGCTTCTCTGGTCCGTTTAATTTTGCCTCAGGTGGTTTCGTGGCTGGGCCTCCCTTGACTACCAACTTTTTGCATCTGCCCTTTGGAACTCAGGGAAGGTCATCGAGGCAGGAGTCTTCCCTACAAGAAACAGGGGCCAAAAAGGCTTCCGTGCCCAGGAGCCCCACAGGGTCCTTCTCAGTTTCATTCCCAGGTTGTAAAGATGAAATGTGATAACATATGGGAAGCCCCTGAGTCTTACCTGGCATCTAGTAGGCACTCAATAGAGAGAAATTCCCTGCCCCTAATGGGATCAAATGGAAACATAATTCCAACTGCCCTGCACTGACAACCAAAGTGGGACACTCTAGAGTAATCACTAAGGTAATAAGGCTTGATTACTATGCAATCAGCCATTTACGTATATTATTACTTTCCCCCTAATCATCCCCTCCCTCTTACTTAGCACACTATTGTAGACTGGTTTGTTGTCTAATTTGCCTCTTGTACATCTTTGCAACCCTAACTAAAATTTGAAGCTTTATGAGCAGAAAACACTCTATTATCCCATAACATGTGTCACAGCATTGCCATTTTGCGAATAGCTAGCTGGTTAACATTTGCTGGTAGAATCTGATTTGTACTTAATTTGTGGCGGAGATGATACGTATCAGCAGTGTTTATTCATCATGATTCTATAAATTAAGCAAGCCAAGTAAATTACAGTTCTGGCTAGCTAATTTCTTGTATCACTTAAACTGGTTTCCACTTACTGACTGCACTGCATGGTAATTTGAGTGAATATTTGGGATGACTATGGAGGAGAAGTTTACCGTGAGCCAATCAGCTGGTCCAGTTTTGTGGTCGTGTACGTGGCTATAGACTAATAGTAGAAAGAAAGAAATATAAGCACTGATGTTTCATCTTTTTAGGTAACACACAAATGCTGGTATAATTTAAATATTCTCTCATTGCAAAACGTGTTTTCAGGTATTACAAGTATAAGATGAGAGACATTAAAGGCTCATGGTATGGTATCCCCGGCAACGAAGGCTTAAGGAATCCATTTGGATGTTTGTTTGTTTTTTTTTTTTTTTTGCTGTACGCGGGCCTCTCACTGCTGTGGCCTCTCCCGTTGCAGAGCCAGGCTCCGGACACGCAGGCTCAGCAGCCATGGCTCACGGGCCCAGCCGCTCCACGGCATGTGGGATCTTCCCAGACCGGGGCACGAACCCGTGTCCCCCGCATCGGCAGGCGGGCTCTCAACCACTGCGCCACCAGGGAAGCCCCCATTTGGATTTAATGGTCAATTAGCGAGGTATTATATCTTCTACAATGATGAATATTACTGGAAAAATTAGAGGTAGGCTTGTGAGTGTGGGTTGTTTAATCACGTTAGAAAAATTGAAAGCAAAAGGTGAGTCATTCTGTACTTATTCATTCAGTCAGTCAGTCATTCAAAATGATTCTTTTGTGCTATGTCCTAGACTTCATGGTCCCATACAATCACCATTACTACATGTGCCTATTTACATTTCAATGTATTGATGTAAAATAAACTCTAAAAGGCAGGCACACTGACCACATCTGTCAAGGTAACACTTAAAATTTAAATAAAATTGAAAACTAAAAATTCAGCGCCTCATTAGCCACATTTCAAGAGTTCATATATGACTGCTGGCTACTGTATAGGACAGCACAGAGAACATGACCATTATTGCAGAAAGTTCTATTGGGCATCCCTGATCTAGATGCTCTGCTAGTACATGAGGATACAAAAGCAAGTCAGAAAATGTCCTGACTCCCAAGGAACTATTAGTCTAGTGTAAACTATTTTAATTAAGCAGAACTCATTAAAAAGGTATTTAATAGATTAGTCCCCTTTGAAAGTTGAAAAAGTTCATTATGTGTTCAGTTAATGTAAAATATTAAGTTTTAAAAGACCAGAGAATCTAGATCTGAACATATTTTCTGATTAGTTTCTCAAAGCTCCCTAAATATTTTCTCAGAAAAAAAATATATATACATATTATATATATATATATTATATATATATATATCTTTCAGTGCAAAATTAAGGATGAAGGACAAAGATGACTTGTTGTTTGGGTTAATCAGTGGTACAGCATAATTTAAGTCCCCTAAAAAGCCTCTCCTGGCTCCTTGTTACTCTCTCTGAGCACAAAGCATAATTCAAGCTTCTTCCACTGGTATAACCAAACATCTAAAGAAGCTATCTACTTGGTGAGAAAGTATAGAGAAAAAAGCTACAGATTTCTGACTGCTATTAGGGAGTGTGAAGAAAGATGACAAGAGAGTGTCATAATAATGAGAAGTTCCTGGAGAGTATGGGTATCTAGCCTGGGATAATGAGCTTCCAAAAAGGTAGATTTGTTTTGCGTTTAATTGCCTCGTTTGGTTATGTAGCCTACTGAAAATGAAAGTAGGTTGCTTGGTAAACTGAATTAGAGCAAAATAGAACTTGAGCATCATCAGGGATGTTGTCATCATGCTGCAGCAGCCAAATAAAACTCTACTTCAAAGATAAAACAGCTGAGCTGAGCTCTTTTAATGGGGCTCCTTCAGTCCTATTGGATTCTGTGGAAAGCTGGTGTTCATGAAGTGAAGAAGAGTAAAGACACACAGAGAATATAGCATGTTTACTCATATGTATTTATATATTCTCTCATCTTGACAGCCCTTTTATCTGAATGGTCCATAAGCAATTATTGAGCACCTACTATGTGTCAAGCCTCTTATAAGGTGCTGGAGAGATAGAAGGTAAAATAAGATGGGCAGAATAGTATCCAAAAGTTTAGAGATGAAATTTTTGAAG
The DNA here is from genome assembly GCF_039906515.1 of Pseudorca crassidens. Classification (NCBI taxonomy): domain Eukaryota; kingdom Metazoa; phylum Chordata; class Mammalia; order Artiodactyla; family Delphinidae; genus Pseudorca; species Pseudorca crassidens. The sequence goes on along the minus strand of NC_090307.1, from coordinate 21,201,219 downwards.
AAAATATAGTCAGATAAATTGTTCTAAATCATACTGTGGGATCAAATTTATTTCCTCTTTTTTATAACCTAAAGTTAGGATTATAGATATTAGCGTATAAATAATATATAATTTAATACATATATACATACATCTATGTACACACATATACATTTTGTGTTTTAGTATGAAACATGATAGTACTTTTTAGAAAGTAGCACCTGAAGAAATTTATAGTTGACTATCCTCATGTGATACCCAACCCATAAAGAGTGAAACTCATTTTTTTTTTGACATCTTTATTGGAGTATAATTGCTTTACAACGGTGTGTTAGTTTCGCTTTATAACGAAGTGAATCAGCTATACATATACATATATCCCCATATCTCCTCCATCTTGTGTCTCCCTCCCACCCTCCCTATCCCACCCCTCTAGGTGGTCACAAAGCACCGAGCTGATCTCCCTGTGCTATGTGGCTGCTTCCCACTAGCTATCTATTTTACATTTGGTAGTGTATATATGTCCATGCCACTCTCTCACTTTGTCCCAGCTTACCCTTCCCCCTCCCCGTGTCCTCAAGTCCATTCTGTACATCTGCAACTTTATTCCTGTCCTGCCCCTAGGTTCTTCAGAACCTTGTCTTTTCTTTTTTAGGTTCCATATATATGTGTTAGCATACGGTATTTGTTTTTCTCTTTCTGACTTACTTCACTCTGTATGACAGACTCTAGGTCCATCCACCTCACTACAAATAACTCAATTTCATTTCTTTTTATGGCTAATATTCCATTGTATATATGTGCCACATCTTCTTTATCCATTCATCTGTTGATGGACACTTAGGTTGCTTCCATGTCCTGGCTATTGTAAATAGAGCTGCAATGAACATTGTGGTACATGACTCTTTTTGAATTATGGTTTTCTCAGGGTATATGCCCAGTAGTGGGATTGCTGGGTCATATGGTAGTTCTACTTTTAGTGAAACTCATTTTTAAATCACTATTTTACGGACTCTTTTAACTGCAGGTTATAGTCTGCCTACTCTGAAGTATCTTATGTGCTACACAAAAGGATAATAATTTGACTTTAACTCTTATTCTCTGATTCCAGTGTTCCTGCATTGTTATATTGTTTTAATAAAGATATTATTTCTACTTTGTAGGAACACAGCTGAGGGGAATAATACCTACAACTATTCCCTGTTCTGTGAAAACTCTTTTGGGTCTCAGCCCAATCTTCCCACCTTGGGAAGCCCCATATCACATCCAATATTGAGTTTAAACTGGGCCAGAATTTCTGACCACAGGATGTTTGACAGATACAGGGGATTTCCATGGGTTGAAATTGAAAGATTTTTAAGATGAGGCCACACAATTACTGCTTTCAATGTACGATGTTAAAATTGGAATCAAGATGGTGCCACCAGTGTCCAAGAGGAAATGATCATGGCCTTTTATTAACTGAAAGTCGAATAGTGGAACTCTGAGCCCGTGATTAATGCAGGTAGCCTGCTCATTACCACCTTATTTGAATCTGTAATTAGTGTTCCGGGTCTTTAGAATGGAGGAGAGAGAAAGGTAGTTGAGAACAAGCATTCAGAAATCAGATTGGATTAGAATTCTGTCATTTTTACTTACTAGCTAACTAGGGTGAGCTGGTTTTGCTAAACCACAGCTTCCTCATATGTAAAATAGGGAGATCTTGCAGGGATGTTGTAAAACTTAAAAGAAAAATCCGTAAAATGGGACAAAACAGTACATCCTCAAATGATTATCCTGAGAATTCAATGAGGTGTTTAGCATAAAATACTTAGCCTGCTCTCTGGCACTTTTTTAGTCCGCAATTAATGCTATTATAATCTTGCATTCCATCACTGCTGTATTCTGATTATTCTCATGAAGTCATGTTCCTTAACAATGCACATAATTTGTTCATTTCTATCTGTGGGCTGCTGACATGTGTTTGAAATGCTCTCTTTCTTCTTTAGGCTATTTCATAAGTCTCTTGTATTTCGATTTTACGATTTTATTTAAGATTTGAAAAGCAGAAGCCCACTCTGGCTAATTCACCCCATGGATCCGTTAGTCTGCATAAGCTCATTTTTCCCGCTCCAAATTTGTTCCCGTCTTTCATTCATTCATTTTTTTCTTTCAACAAATAGTTATTGTGTGACCCTAGTGGGCTACCCTGTATTTCTCAGCACTGGGAGTTCAGCAGTAAAAAAAAAAAAAGACAGACAAATGTTTATCTTTATGAGGCTTCTATTCTAGCAATAGAAAGGGACAACAAACAAATAAAACTAAAGCATGCAGAAGAATAAACTAGTTTAAGGAGATAGAGAATGAAAAGGATAGAGGTGATTCTAGAAAGGAAAGTCAGGAGAGCCTTTCTGAAGAAGAGGCGTTTAAGGGGACCTGGGAATGAATTCGGAGGGATGCCAGCAAAGACCTCGGGCAGAGCCACATTTTAGGCAGAGCCAACAGCAAGTGTCAAGTCCCTGGAGAGGAAGAGGAAGAGGACCACCGTGTGGCAGCAGAACAAAGAAGAGGGGGAGTGAAGAGAGGAGTCCACAGGTAGCAGGGCCCAGACATGAGAAACCTTGAAGCCACAGTAAGGAAGGTGGATTAGTTCTCAGTGCAGAGGCATCTGCGCAGGAGGGGGTGACATGATGTAATTTTCATTTTAGAAGTGGGAGCTAGAGAGCAGGCTAATGTGTAGTACAGTCAAGAGATGTTGGTAGATCCTGTTTGGGGGGAAACTGTAGAGCTATGAAGGACTGGTAGGATTCAGGATGCCTTTGGAAAAGATGAGACTTGCTGCTGGGTGTGGGATAGGAGAAAGGACAGCAGTCAAATTTACTCTTTGATGTTAAGCCTCAGAAACTAGGTGAACTGTGGGACCATTTTGGGTTCTGAAACTTGATAAAGAGCCAGCTTGGAGGGTGTGTGGGGAGGGGAGAGACATGAGGGACAAATCAAGACTTTTTAAAAAAATATGTTAGGTTTGGGCTTCCCTGGTGGCGCAGTGGTTGAGAGTCCGCCTGCCGATGCTGGGGACACGGGTTTGTGCCCCTGTCCAGGAGGATCCCACATGCCGTGGAGCGGCTGGGCCCCTGAGCCATGGCCGCTGAGCCTGCACGTCCGGAGCCTGTGCTCCGCAATGGGAGAGGCCACAACAGTGAGAGGCCCGCGTACCGCAAAAAAAAAAATAAATAAATAAAAAGTTAGGTTTGACTGTTAAATGGATTCAGGTTTTATTTATTTAATTAGACTGTAAGTTCAAAGAAGGTGCCCAATATTTTGAATAGAAGAATAAAAGGAAACGCCACATACTGCTAGCCAACGGCCAAGGTCATGCAGTATTTAGCTTCTTATAGTGGCAAAACTGAACAGTTGTTGGAGTAACAGGGGCAAATTCTCCATGTTGTCAACTATAAAATATCTGTGCCCTACATGTCCCTGATTCATGTGTTACAGGGATATGCACAGTGCCATGCTCAGAAGACACTCAAATATTTGTCAATCACAGAGAAGCATCCTTCTTAGAAAGCATCCTGGCAGGCCAGTGAAGTGTAATTTGATTGGCTGATCCCAGAGAGGGAGAATTGACTAAAAGGATGCCTCAGATGCACAACCCAGTCTTCTTGCTGCCAAGATTTTCCAAGAAACCAATCCAAAGGGGGCTAGTTAGTGCCAAAATAAGTGTTAGCCCAGAACCAGCTTGTTTTCTGATATGTCCTTTGCCTGTGTTCATTAAACAGGAGATTGAATTCTAATAGGATGTCTATTCAGAAATGACCCAGCTGTTGAGTCACCTTATTCTCTGAGATGGCATCAGGATTTTATCAGTGGAAGCCTGGTTTATAGGTCCAAGTAAAGACTACAGAATTCACAAGGAGTTTGCCTTTCGGTTTGTAATATCCCTTTTCTTTACCCTTTTCCCTGTCTTGGGAAATCTTATACACCCCGTTAACTCAGGGTACCCAGAATCCAAAACATTCACCCAGTGATCTGAAGCATAAAGTCAAGTTCATAAAGTCTATTTGAGATAGCTAATTTCAATCATTGAGTTATACAAAGAATAAATTTGGGGATCAGGGAGCTTAAGGCCAGTCGTAGGATGGGTCAGTACACAGCGGGTATCACCAGGCCTATATCTATGTCTAGATTGCTCATCCAGGGTTATTTATGTTAGATAACTCTGCTTACAAAAAATCTGTTTCCTCATTTTGAAAATGGATGTAACACTAAACCAATATACAAAATACCTGGGTTCTAAACTGAAACATTCTCTGTATATTGCTGTTACGTGTTTGAGAAGGTCACTTACCTTTTCTGATTTTCAATTTTCTCTCCTAAAATAGGGATTATCCTGCCTGTGTTAGTTCCCTGGGGCTGCTGTGACAAAGTGCCACATGTTGCCTGGTTTAAAACAACAAAAATGTATTCTCTGACAGTTCCGGAGACTAGAAATCTGAAATCAAGGTGTCAGCATACGCATGCTCCCTCTGAAGGCTTTAGAGAAAAATCTTCCCTTGTTGCTTCCCGGCTTCTGGTGGTTTTGGCAATCCTTTGGCATTTTTTGGTTTATAGGTGTATCACCCAGTCTCTGCTTCCATCTTCACATGACCTTCTCCCCTCTGTGGCCATGTCCCTTTGTGTCTTCTTTTTTTTATAAGGATGCCAGTCGTACTGGATTTAGAGCCCACCCTAATCTAGTTTGACTTCACCTTAATTTAGGTAATTATATCTGCAAAGGCCTTTCTGGGTACACGTGAATTAAGCAGGGGGCGGTGGATGGGGGAAACTATTCAACCCAATACATAAACTTCCCTAAAAATCATATAGATTGTTAGTAAGTTTCCAAGTAATGTGGGTGAGGACTAAGAAAACTATTATATACATATATATATGCGCACACACACACACACATACATATACATATATGCATACATATACAGACATTTTTTTTCATTTTTATTGGAGTATAGTTGATTCACAATGTTGTGTTAGTTTCAGGTGCATAGCAAAGTGAATACATATACATTTATTCACTCTTTTTTAAGATTCTTTTCCCATATAGACCATTACAGAGTATTGAGTAGATTTCCCTGTGCTATATACAGTAGGTCCTTATTGGTTACCTATTTTATATACAGTAGAGGGTATATGTCAATCCCGATCTCCCAATTTATCCCCCCCACCTTACTCCCTGGTAACCATAAGTTTGTTTTCTACATTGACTCTGCTTCTGTTTTGTAAATAAGTTCATTTGTACCCTTTTTTTAGAGAAGAGTTAACATCTATCCTTCTCAAACTATTCCAGAAAATTGCAGAGGAAGGAATACTCCCAAGCTCATTCTATGAGGCCAGCATCACCCTGATGCCAAAACCAGGCAAAGATATCATAAAAAAGAAAATTACAGGCCCATATCACTGTTGAACATAGATGCAAAAATCCTCAACAATATACACATTTTTTAAAAATTAAGCTACCTTTTTCATTTAAAAAATAATTTCAGTTATTGCCTCTTAAGCAGAGAAATATTAAAAGTACCCTTAGTTCCTTAAAATCATATTTGATATGTTCCTACCTTCTTCCGCTCTCCAGAATTCTAACCCTGCCTTGTAGGCTGTAGGACACAGTACTTTCTGAATATTAAGGACTGCGAACTGCTTAGGTGGCCCGAAGCGAACTAGCAAGTGAAAGAAATCAGCTGAGTAACAGTTTGCAGAAGCTGCCAGCATGAGCTGTGACAGGTACTGGCCACACCCTCAGATTTCCGCTGTTTGACCTTCAGTTGATGAAAACGCCATGATCTTTTACTTGCGAACATTGATGGCAGCACCTTGACTTTGGTTTTAACAGCTACGACCCAAAGCATTAATTGCATGTCATCACCTTGAAATCTTTCAACTTCAGGCTCAGCAGCCATGGCGCACGGGCCCAGCCGCTCCGCGACATGTGGGATCTTCCCGGACCGGGGCATGAACCCGTGTCCCCTGCATTGGCAGGCGGACTCTCAACCACTGTGCCACCAGGGAAGCCCCTAAAGTTCTTGAGTTATTCTAGTGGCATTTCTTACTTCTGTAGTGTTGGGTATGGTAACCACTAGCCACAAGTGTCTGTGGAGCACTTGAAATGTGGCTTTTGCCCGAATTGAGGAGTCCTGAGAGAGTAAAATCCACACTGGCTATTAAAGACTTACTAGAAGCAACGTGAACTATCACATTAACACATTTCATATTGATTATGATTTGAAGTGACCGTATTTTAGATATAATAGGTTATATATATATTTTTTTAATTAATTTCACTTATTTCATTTTTACCTTTTTAATGTGGCTACTAGAAAATTCAAATTACATATGAGTATTCATGCCTCACATTATACTGGACAGGGACGACTTTGATATATTCCCTATGTCTTATACCCAGCCACAAGGAAGTCAAAAAGATTGCCAATCTGATATTAAAATGAGTTTTGGAGCTATTGAAATACAATGGTTAAACAAATTCATCTTCTTAAATATTTCTGAATATTATCTAAATAGCGTCATGTTTAACCCCTATTTTCCTTATTTTACTCCAGATTTACTGAACATTATAATCAATGGCCTTTGAATGTTTGAGTCAAAGACATTTCTTTCCTATTGGTCTGAAACTTTATGGCACAAATGAAAATTTAAGCCAAGGAGGTGGGGTTGGGGAAATAAAAGGAATCTTTGGATACAGAATAGTACATCCGTGTCCCTGTGTTCAGTTTTACTTAAAGTCATTGTCTAACTTCTGTGAAATGATTTACTGCTGAAGACTGTTTGTCTTCCTGCTGCTATCTCTGAACAAGCCCAAATCTTCCATGTGGTTAATAAACTTCTTATCTTTTGAATACTGAACATAAAATAAAGTAAAATAAACTTAATCCTCAGGGTGGTTCAGTCAGCAGACGGGGAGCCTTTTAGATGCTTCTTAGAGATAGAGGACAACTAGGTTTTCTGCCCTGTGCAATGATCAATCTTCCCTTTGCACGCGTGTATGTGTAAGGGCATTAAAGGTGCTTCTCAGTGATAAATGTCAGTGGAATCGCAAAGTGAATATTAATTTCAGTATTGTCAAGGTCACATGTGTACCCAGGTTCATTGTTATTGGGATTTTTATTGTTGCCACTGTAAGGAAAGATATTTTTTTCTTGAGCTCTTTTTTTCAAGTATCGGGAGCAGAATGGAGCAAAATTCCTCAACACGTATATATGTTGCTTGGAAAAAAGTGCCTTAGCAGAGTCTGATCTGTTAATTGGGGTAATTATTTGGAGTGCCTTAAAAAAGAGCAAAGTGTGGGTTTAGAGGAGCTCAGTTAGGTGGGAATAGAACAAACAGATGATCACAAAATCTGGAGACTAGCTAATGTTCCTAAAAAGCGGCTGACTATATATGGAAAAAGAAAGGAAAAAATTGCAGGAGAAATAAAGAAAGAAGAAAAAAAGTCTGTGATGAGGCCATTCACAGAACTAGGGTGTGAAATTGTCTAGCCCAGAGCCCACGAAATTAAGAGAGAAGTAAAGATGAAGAAAAATAATAGGTTATGACTATCCATCTGAGGATAAATACCCAGCCAGATATCTCTGTATATAGTGAAGAACCTCGACCCCAGTGTGGGTACCAATACTGTGATATTCACCTGCCCACACACCACACCCACACACCTGCCCAGTCTCGCTTTAATCCAGTGTTTGCTATCTCAGTGAACAGCATGAAGAACAACCAGCTATGCAAGTCAGAAATACAGGAGTCATTCTTGATGCATCTCTCCTCTCACTGCCCAACCTCCAATCCCATCAAATGCTGTTGTTTTTACCTTCCCTGTAGCTCTTGAATCCCTCTTTTTCTCTTCATGTCCATCACCATCATTCTAAATCAAGCGGTTAACCTTTCTCTTCTGTGCTATAGAATACTCTCCCAACTGGTCTCCCAACACCTACATTTGCCCCCTTCAATTCACAATTTGTATAGTGGACAGAGTACAAAATGTTTAAGTCTATCAGTACCTTGATGAGTCTTAAAACTCAAAATCTTCCTAACGCCTTTAAGGCCCAGTATGGTCTCACCCCTGATGATCTCTCCCACCTCATCTGGACCTCTCCTAGCTCCTTGTGGCCCCATCACCTTAGACTAAATTTTAAGGAAGGTTTCGTTGTTTCCACTGCTGATTCTCATGATGTCCGGCACACTGTGAAAATTGGTAATATTTATTGAGCATTTCCTTGGTACTAGATGCCATTCATAAATGATTTATTATTAATCTCCACAACAAAGCCATGAGGTAGGTGTTGGTATTAACCCCATTTTTGTTGTTGTTGTTTTGTTTTGTTTTTTGTGGTACGTGGGCCTCTCACTGCTGTGACCTCTCCCGTTGCGGAGCACAGGCTCCGGACGCGCAGGCTCAGCGGCCATGGCTCACGGGCCCAGCCGCTCCGTGGCATGTGGGTTCCTCCCGGACCGGGGCACAAACCGTGTCCCCTGCATCGGCAGGCGGACTCTCAACCACTGTGCCACCAGGGAAGCCCCAACCCCATTTTTAAGGTAAAAAAAATTAAGCTCAAGAACATTAAGTAGATTGACCCTGGCTATATAGCCTGAGCAAGGGTACTGGATTTGAACCCAGGGTCTCCTATTCTGGAGGCCACACTCTTTACTGTTAGTCTCTCTCACCAAACTTTTATTAGATGGGATGTAGCCCAGATCGGTAACTTCTGTGAAACCTATGTGTTAGGAGAATAGAGTTCTAAATTTCTTCTCTAACTATGGTCCCTCCACAAAGAGTCAGTTTACCCAAGGCTGTTACTTATCTTTTAAAGCCTAGAGATAGATAAACAATACATTTCTTCCCCTATCTTTTAAGGTAGGATCTTTTTGCTGTTATGTAGAAAAACCTACTCGCTTGACTGCTGGAGGAAAGATTGCTGCTTCCTTCTCCTCTGATACACAGCAGCAGGGCTCTTTTATAAAAGCAATCCATACATGTCATTTATTGACTCTATTAAAACTACGGACGTCAAATATTGATTTTCCCATACCGACCATAAATACAAGCCAAATTTGAGAAAGGTTGCTGAAATTTAGTTACATCATCACCATGGGGAACACTCTGGGTTGCACTTGAGCTGAAAACACCTGATTCTCTGATGCGTATCTATAATATTTATAGAGAACTGACTTTTTTGTGTGCAGAAGTACGATCCTGAAGTATATACGAGTCTCAAATAAGTGTGAAACAAGCAAGAGGCCTACACCTGTGCCCTTCCTAGGGATTTCTGCTTGGGACTCTTCTATAAGAATTAAACGTACATGTATGGTCTGTATAATAACAAAATAACTGTGTGGAGTATTTATGAGAAGGTTGAAAGGTTTAACTTATGTTTACAGACATAATCCTGGCCAGGACTCATGCTACACGCTATGCAGGTATGGACTGCAATGCTTACTGTTTCCTTTTCACATACAGCTTCTCCTTGTGTTCTTCTTACAATCTTGAGAATTAAGAGGAGCAAATACTTATTCCTCCAATTGTCTGATGAGGGAACCAAAATTTGGAAATGTTTAAGGGACTTGATTTCAGGTAACAATAATATTAATTACTGTATTATTTTGAAGACTTGCTTTTCTATAATAGCATCATTTACAGTACAGTTTCTACAATAGCCCTGTTATATAGAAATTATGAACCCATAAGAAAATAATATGCAGAGTGTTAAGGTAGTCTGGTCTAAAGATAAAGTATTATTAAATAGTGAACAGGGGTTTTTGATCCAGGGTTCAAAATTAAGGTGTTTCATTCCCATTTGGGGTATTTTCTTTTTTTTTTTTTTTACCATGTATCACAGTGATAGTTTTCACCTTTCCACTATCTCTGGAATTTCTCAAAAGTTCTTGACAATTTCTTAGAAAACTCATTTGAATTTTTTTTTCTTTTGTGAACATTTGTTCCCAAACTGAAGTTCTAGAGGCAAACATCTTGCAAAAAATGGATGAGTTTTTTAACTTTCTTCAAGCATCTTGAGACACACATTTTCTTAGAAATCAGTAGAACACTATTTGATTTGTTGATAATGCTAATAAAATAGATAAGCAATTTAATCATTGATAATTTCATGTTTGTGGGTTGTTTCCTGATTAACTGTGCCATCATTAATTAGTTCACTTTGGAATTATTCTCATTATTTTTACTTAAAGACTTCCTCATCTAAAGCCTTCCCCAAACTATTCTCTAGTGTTTTTCTTTCTGTTGACCAACTTGTAAATTCTATTCCAGAAAGGCAATTATCAAGGCCATTACTCATTAAACTCATTCACACCCATTGACCCTGACTCACTAGATTCCTCCTTCACATCTGAATTTCCTGTCCTTCCTTTTTCCATCAGTGCAATTTTCAACTGCTGTTCAAGAAACACTCTTGACCAAACTTCCCATAACTGTCCTCAATTACTATATACTTCATCAGTAGGTCTATTTCTAGCGTTCTTATATACTTCATCATCTGTCCAGTCCAGAGAGGTGTTTTTTTGTTTGTTTTTGTTTTCTTTGTCAAAATAAGTTCCTTAAAAGTTTCTACATGATAAAATATTTCACAGTACTAGAGAAAGCATTGTATTATAAACACATAAAGAGTGTGATTAGACTTTAAAATGAGCTGTTACTTTTATCTAGAAACTTCAATCACAATGGAAAGTAAGGAGACCCAAGCTATTCTGGGAAAAAAATTTTTTAAGTCATTATGATTAGGTTTACATGACAATAAGCCTTCAGTAATATGGAAATTTAAGCACATTTGGCTGAAACTTTAAGTTTTTAACTTCAGTATTATATTTTTGGCAATTTTGCTGTTTCATTAAAAACAGTTGCCTTTGACATTACTTAAAAATCTCCAGTTTAGGGCTTCCCTGGTGGCGCAGTGGTTGAGAGTCCGCCTGCCGATGCAGGGGACACGGGTTCGTGCCCCGGTCCGGGAAGATCCCACATGCAGCGGAGCGGCTGGGCCCGTGACCATGTCCGCTGAGCCTGCGCGTCCGGAGCCTGTGCTCCGCAACGGGAGAGGAAATCTCCAGTTTAAATGGTTTGAAATCTCATTTGGTCAGGAATCTACATTACCCACTACATTTTACTTTTCTAGGCATTGTTTGTGTTCTAAAGTGAAATTCAGCATAAGCTATGTACTTCACCAAGGTTATTATTGCTTGGTGGTGTTAGTGAAAAATCTGTTACTCCACTGAAAAGACCTTACATTGAGGCTATCCCTGTAATCACTTCTTTTAAGATTTTTTTCCTTCAGAGAGAATCATTAAAGTTTTCCCTCCTATGCTGTCAAAAAATATCCATTATTTAATATATCAGCATTTATACGTGTTTATATATATAAGTAATATGTAAGTCATAAATCACACATATTTTATATATATGTGTGTATATATATATAGATACATCAATATATGTATGTCTACAGACACACAGATGCAGACACATATACGCACACATAATGACACAGTTTAGTATATTGTGAGTTAGCAGATAGCACCTATTCAAACCAAAAATATTCAATAAAATGTTCAGGTAATAACTGCTTCCTCCAACCAAATCTTGTCAGGCTCCTGTGGTTTTGTAATAGAAACCTACCCCACAGTTTGTGCTTCTTCCTTGCCAAACTACTGTCATATCTCCTAACTGTGCATAGTTCAGTCAAGAAGGGTTTTATTATGTTAATAATTGCATTGCCTGCAGGCTTTTTGATGTTGCAGTCCCCCTGCAGAATAGAAACAGATTTCATAGAAATATCATTAAAGCTGTTAACTACAGGAGAAAAAAAAACCAAAGAGGCAATCAAAGCATGCACTTTATTATCAATAAATGAAAATAGTTTCAGAAATGGTTTGCATTTGAAACACATTCAGTGAGGATATCATTGGAAATGGAAGCTGCTGCTTAAATAAGAGAGCTTTGTGGCCTAAATCCATTTGGATCACCACAGATAATTATTTAGATCCCTTGCTATCCATTTTTAAAAATGGACTTAAGAATCATTTTTGTATTAGCACATGAATAAGAAGGTAGACTCACCCTCAGAATTCTGGCCTGAATTGAAGACATGTGAATTATAGGTCATTATTTGAATGACAACACATGTGATTTTTTTTTTTTTTAACGCACAGTTACTTTAGTTCTTAAAAAAAAAAAAAAGTATTTGGTGGCTGTTAAATTAATGATTTAGGAACACTGTACTAAGCAATTATTTTGAAAAGACTTTAAATATTCAAACGTTCAACTAGGTATTTTCTGACACTAACATTTGTCTTCATTTCGGACTACCAGCTGCGAAACATCAGTATAATGGTGAAAAGATATCAGCCTCATTCAGTGTTGTGATGACAGAGACATGTCTTGATCCTTCTAAAGTTTTTTCTATGAAAACCTTATATTCACATTCTTATTTGGAAGACGTTATTTAAACCCCCATTTTTATAAGCATATATTTGATAAATCATAATTTGGAATTTAGCATGCTCAATACAAATATCAAATTACAGAACAGAGAAGTCAGGAAGGTAGACAAATAGATATTAGAATAGACACAGAGCAAGAGAAAGGAAAGGAAAATAAAATAGGGTATTAATTTGTATATGCTGTTTGATTTTTTGATCATCAGAAGTCCTAACATTTGGAAAATCTAAAATATTTGATGAATTAAACCAGATGAATTCAAATGCATTTGATTTACCCATGATTTGCAAAATGACATAGAACCATCTATTTCACAAATGTTTCAGCTTATGAAACAGTATAGCATTTTATTAAAAGTTGAAGATATCTATTTTAAAGTGAAATTATTGCCATATTTCCCATTATAAAGTAATTAATAAGCACTACAAATGATTTGATGATAGAGTCACTGATTTTCAGAGTCAAAAGAAATCAGAGATATTATCTAATCCACTGGGAGCTACCACTTAGGAAATTGTAGACCTTAATGATGGAAACTTTGTACCCTACAACTCAAATAATGTACATATTACATTTTTGAAAGTATGCAGACAATTTCAGGGGGTCCATGGACACCTTGGTCTTTGATGCCAATGACTGGTCTCTATCATGAGTAGGGACAAGAAATCATACCTTCTGACTCTTTTCTTAATTAATCAAGTAGCTCATTAAACTGTAATATTCTTCCCCCCACCCCACTTACCTACTCATACATATATAGAACACAGACATACATCCTGTCATCAGTATAATTATATGTGATAAATCATGCCTTATTAAAGATTCAGCCAACTTTATATGCCATCTTTAGGTTAATATGCAATAAGAACTCATTATAAAGTACCCTGTTACACTGTAAACTTATATATAGTCAGAAATTCCTGTTCCTAGTACAAATAGTGACATGTAATACAGCTCATTTACTCTAGCATAGGTATTTAATTTGTTCTTAGGTACAGGTGTTATAATGAATTTCTACTGTAATGCAATATTGAAATTTAAAAAGGTAGTTGGTTAGGTTGACATTGATTGATGAGTTACTTGCATAGATTATGCATCTATTCTGAAATCTTTCCATTCTTTGAAGAAAGAGGTAACTGGAATAGAGATGGAGAGAAATTAGATGCAGTTTGCCACAAAATTATTGTCCAACTGTGGGGATCAGTGGGAATTATTAAAGACATCTTGGAAATGATGAGTGGTTAAACCCATTAAGGCTCTTGACTGACATGCTAAAATGTAATGAAGTGGAAGGCTGAAGCTGTTAACTGTATTGATTTCACATCTGATTCCTATTGTTGAACATCTTTGAGTCTTCCGTTTTCCTCTTTTTCTTTCTTTCTAATATGCATATAATGAATCACTTATTGAAAAGTGTGTAAGTTATGTATAAATATAGTTTATAGACATAGGTCTGAATAAATACACAAGTACATATATATATATATCAATATATGTATATGTACTTGTGTGTGTATATACAGATATACACACACACAAGCACATATGCATATTTCCACAATCAACATAAAACACAATATATTATCCACAGGCCGATGTTAGAGCTATAATTCAAAAGGAAAATATTAGGGAATTCAGGAATTTGAATTTATAGTACTGTTGTGCAGAAGAGTAAGCATGTAATAGCTTATGTTGTTACCTAACCAAACTTGCCTCTGTTCTCACCTGCACGGTAAAGCCAATCTGTTGACACTGGGTTATAGTGAAGGAAAGTACAGCATTTATTGCACGGCACCAAGCAAGGAGAATGGGCAGCTCATGTTCAAAAGTCCCAAACTCCTCAATGGCTTTCAGGGAAGAGGTTTTAAAGGCAAAGTGAGGGAGGGGGCCACAGGGTGTCTGATCAGCTCATGCAGAATTCTCGAATTGGTTGGCTTCAAGGTGAAGTTTTGCATCATCAAACTTCTTTTCAACCGGTCCAGGGTCTGCGTGCTTGCGGTCAGCAGTTTTCATGTGGTGGGGGTGTGCTTCCTGTAAAAACAACTTAGGAATGTGTGTCAGGCCTTCATCTGTATCTTTCAGGGAACTGGGAGTTGGGTGATTCTGCTCTGTGGCAGATTTATAGTCTAAATTGTTACCAGTTTCCTGACCCAACAGCTATTCTTTGTTTCTATGTCTTCACATTTCCTAATCATTAACTCTTTTTATTATTATTAATTAATTTATTTATTTTATTTTATTTATTTTTGGCTGCTAATGATTAACTCTTGAGCCAGCCTTTTGAGACTCAAGGGAGGCTTGGGAGACTAAAGCAGAAGCCTTTTACTTCAAAGGACAAGGGCACAGGGGCTTGTACATGGTTTCAATCCCCCTTTTCTTTGATAGTGCTCAGTCTTGAGGGGAACAGGTTTAGGAGAAGAAAGAGAGTAAAGTTTTGGATAGAGGAGTTAATCATAAACTTGGCAGAGGAACTCAGTTTTAGGGGAACTCAGTTTCAAAGTAAAACAGAGTCTTGGCACTATCCAGGAATGCTGTGAAAAAGAATGTCCCACGTGCAGGTGGTATTTTGGTCTGGATGATTAACTCTTTCTCTCTATCTCTCTATCTCTCTATCTATATACAGGCAGACCTCATTTTATTGTGCTTTGCTTTATTGCACTTTGCAGACACTACATTTTTTACAAATTGAAGATCTGTGGCAACCCTGTCTTGAACAAGTCTCTTGGCACCAGTTTTCCAATGGCATTTGCTCACTTCCCTGTCTCTATGTCACATTTTGGTAATTCTTGCAATATTTCAGAATTTTTCATGATTATTCTGTTTGTCATGGTGATCTGTGATCAATAATCTTTGATGTTGCTCTTGTAAG
The DNA here is from genome assembly GCF_039906515.1 of Pseudorca crassidens. Lineage (NCBI taxonomy): Eukaryota > Metazoa > Chordata > Mammalia > Artiodactyla > Delphinidae > Pseudorca > Pseudorca crassidens. Next base: position 21,185,881 of record NC_090307.1, on the reverse strand, counting down.
TCTTTTGGAGTTCCACAAACTGCACCCATATAAAGAAGGTGAACTTAACTGATAAATGTTGGATGTGTTCTGACTGCTCCACTGACAGGCCACTCCCCTCTCCCTCTCTCCTCAGGCCTCCTTATTCCTTCAGGCACAACAATAGTGAAATTAGGTCAATTAATAACCTTAGAATGACCTCTGAGTGTTCAAGTGAAAGGAAGAGTCAATCGATGTGGCAAACTGCATTGTTGTCTTATTTTAAGAAAATGCCACAGCTGCCCCAGGCTTTAGCACCACCACCCTGATCAGTCAGCCGCCACCAACATCGAGGCAAGACCCTCCCCCTGCAAAAAGATTATGGCTCACTGAGGTTTCAGATGATAGTTAGCATTTTTTAGCAATGAAGTATTTTTAAATTATGTACATTTTTTTTTAGACATAAGGCACACTTAACAGAATACAGTACAGTGTAAACATGACTTTTTATAGGCACTGGGAAATGAAAAATTTTGGTTTCCTTTATTGTGATAATTGCTTTATTGGGGTGGTCTGGAACCTAATATACAGTATCTCCAAGGTATGCCCATATGTCTGTACAGTTGTCCCTCAGTATCTTCATTGGCATTGATTTCAGGGCTCCCCCATTGATACCAAAATCTGAAGATGCTTAAGTATCCTACATAAAATGAGGTAGTATTTGTATTTGCATATAACCTACACATATCCTCCAGTATATTTAATCTTGATTAATTATTAATATCTCTAGATTACTTATAACACCTAATACAATCTAAATGCTATGTGAATAGTTGTAAGTAAAATGTAAATGCTATGTAAATAGTTGCCACAGTACAGCAAATTCAAGTTTTGGTTTTTGGAACATTCTGGAATTTTTTGTTTTTTTTGTATTTTTGAACTGAACTGAGGTTGGTTGAATCCAGACATGCAGAAACTGCAGGTATGTATATCTATACATATACTGTATATACCTATATCTATCTCTCTCTGTATATATCTGTGCGTGTGTGTATATATATATATATATATATATATGACTGTATATCTATATCTGTATTTATGTATATAAATATATATGTATATATGAAATGGAAATAAAAATAAACAAATGGGACCTAATAAAACTTAAAAGCTTTTGCACAGCAAAGGAAACCATAAACAAGATGAAAAGACAACCCTCAGAATGGGAGAAAATATTTGCAAATGAAGCAACTGACAAAGGATTAATCTCCAAAATATAAAAGCAGCTCATGCAGCTCAATATCAAGAAAACAAAAAACCCAATCCAAAAATGGGCAGAAGACCTAAATAGACATTTCTCCAAAGAAGCTATACAGATTGCCAACAAACACATGAAAGGGTGCTCAACATCACTAATCATTAGAAAAATGCAAATCAAAAGTACAATGCAATATCATCTCACACCTGTCAGGATGGCCATCATGAAAAAATCTAGAAAAAATAAATGCTGCAGAGGGTGTGGAGAAAAGGGAACCCTCATACACTGTTGGTGGGAATGTAAATTGATTCAGCCACTATGGAGAACAGTATGGAGGGTCCTTAAAAAACTAAAAATAGAACTACCATATGACCCAGCGATCCCACTACTGGGCATATACCCAGAGAAAACCATAATTCAAAAAGAGACATGAATCCCAATGTTCATTGCAGCACTATTTACAATAGCCAGCTCATGGAAGAAACCTAAATGCCCATCGACAGATGAATGGATAAAGAAGAGGTGGTACATATATACAATGGAATATTACTCAGCCATAAAAAGGAATGAAATTGGGTCATTTGTAGAGACGTGGATTGATCTACAGACCGTCATACAGAGTGAAGTAAGTCAGAAAGAGAAAAACAAATATCGTATATTAACACATATATATGGAACCTAGAAAAATGGTACAGATGAACAGGTTTGCAGCATAGAAATTAAGACACAGGTGTAGAGAACAAGTGAATGGACACCAAGGGGGGAAAGTGGTGGGGGGTGGGGTGGTGGTTTGATGAATTGGGAGATTGGGATTGACATGTATACACTGATGTGTATAAAATAGATAACTATTAAGAACCTGCTGTATTAAAAAAATAATAAAAAAATAAAAATGAATGCTCATATATCACTTAACTGACATTTCTCTGTAAAATTTATTAAATTATTCAGTTTCTAAAGAGTCTTTGGTTTATGTGGAAGAATAATTCATTTTTACTTAGGTTTAGACAGTTCACAATTCTAATCAATACTTTATATATAATAAAAAAATAAAAAGGTAGTTGGTTAGGCTGGCATTGATTGATGAGTTGCTTACATTTGAATAGATTAGATTATATTGGATTGGATTAAGTTAGATTAATTTCATGTAATTCATGATAACATAGGATTATAGTATTTTTATCTTCATATATGAGGATATTAAAGAAACTCTACCGATTCAATCAGATCATGAAATAAATTATATTTTAAAACATAAAGTAGGAAATTATCTTATTCTAAAATACAATCCTTTTTCAGAAAAAGACGATTGGAAACTTTACACTAACAAGTCAAATGTAATCTATGAAAACACATACTGTTGTCTGTGAATGCTTAAACTAAATGCTCTGAATGTTCCTTTTTACTTCCGGTATCTATTATCTCTGTTTGAAATTGTTCTGGATTCCCAAGTACACTTTTTTTCCCTGATGGTGTCCAGTGACCATTAGGAAGCGAGAATAATTCAGCTGGTGAACAGATGATTGGGATTGACACTACCGGTATGTCCTGAATCCAAATTATGGTACTTACTGCCTGATGTTGTCCCACTGGTAACTACGCCACATGTACATTTAAAGAAATTATCCTGTGGGCAAAGTGTACACAGACTCTCATGTATACAAGAAACACGGACATATATAGCAGCTTTAGTTCTCATCAGGTGTGTTAGGAAAATACAATGTTCTGATCACTCATAGTGACAATGCTGAATCAACAAAACCAAACGAGTTAGACTATGTATTTTAGGCTTGTGATTTACCATAACATTTGGTAACTGCATATAAAGCCCTTCACTTGACACACATTTATTGATTACTTTCTCTATACCTAGCCTTGTGCATATCTCTGGAGAAGACAGCTGTTCTTACTGTTTGGGAAACTCAGTGAAGGATTTGGACCATTCTCCTAACAGCCAGGACACTAAGCAGCCGTGGCTGGAATCATCAGGGGAGGAGTATGGTCTAATGTTTGTTATTGTTGGGGTGTTGCCTTGAGCTGCAGCATCCCTGTAGTTTCTTCTCCACAATGCCTGATGGAAGTAATTGATCCCCACGCACTCAAAAAGTCATAGACAGGCTTTGCATCCTCCCGCCTCCCCCTGCCCGCCATGTGCCCCTACCATGCTAAGTGGCCCTTTCAGCTTGTCCTTCCAGATTCTCAGGTGGCTCACTCTGGGTGCATGGGTCATTTCTAGATTCTCTCCCAGCCACACCCGGAGCCTCAGGAAACTCTGAGTGACATAGGCACTCTTCACACCCCTGCCTCCTTAGCAAAGTTGCCACTGACTCTGCATGTGGTGGTTCAGGTGAAGTGCAAACTCATTTTCTTCTTTGTTCCTCAAATATTGAAAACATTTTAAATTGTTTCACATCACCCCATTGTGCTCCAGTAGAACAGATAAGCAGAAACTCCCCAAGCATTGCCTCCCCTTCCTTTCTCCCAGACATGTCCTGGAAACCTTTCTTGAATGTGTTACATGTCACAGTGGGACTGATGGCTTTGGAGTTTGGCCAGTTTAAAATCTGAATCTTTTCTCTCAGAATAAGCCCTGTTATTAGTAAGCAATGCCCCTTCACTTTAGCCATGGGAGAGCTAGAAAGGACACATTCAATCACATTCAGTTAATACTTTACACATGAATGGACTGCACAAATATGCTCTATGTGAACTTTCAAAATCCTGGTTACCTCACATTCAACATATATCTTAAGCGGTTCATTCAATCTCGCTGCTGTTTCTGCTCCTTTCTCTATCTCCCTTCCATAGAAGAACAGTAGATTCTGAATCAGAAATGTCCCTTCTTGAAATGTTTGCATTGTCTTTGTGAGTATATAAGTAATCAAAGAAGTATACAAGTCATCAGTGTTTTTACTAATGTTATTTAAAATATTGTACTTCGAAAATCTCGTTGAAGAGTTATCAGCAGGCAAATTTTGAGTTTGCTTTTTTTCCCCATGGAAGAAAACGTCTGCTTCGTTATAATACAATTCTAACTGCATCACTATAAACTTTGACACAGGCAAGACTTGCCACTGTTCAACAATGTCTACTAAAGTCTCCTTTGTATATGAAATAAGGGATTTTCCATAGAAAAATTACTGCTTCATGGAAGAGTACTGACGTGGGGATACTCTCATGAAATGTCTATCAAAATACAAGTGTTTGGGACTCAGAGTTCTCCCTTTGGAAGAAAGGACATGTAAAAGAAGAATGAGGAAGGCAAGAATGACCCCATCCATGCACTGGAATGGGAGGAATCTCTATAGAGTCATGAAGAATAGCATACGGATCTGTGTATTTGAGTATATGTATCCACCTAAACGTTTTTCTGTGTACCTGTGTATACACATTCATGTGTTTCTTGTTCACCCAAAGAACCTAGAGGCATTGATAAAAAGCATACTCCCAATGTAGTATCTCCACACAGATTGTTTATTAGTTGTAAGCAATGGAGCAGAGGGCTGGGGTCTGGGGGGATGCAGGGGACCACTTAACTCTACAGTGGAGAAATCTGATAGTACCTTGACCTGCTATTCAAAATTAACAGGAATGATGGTACAGAGATCTTATGCCTCTGGATGTGATGCCTTGAGAAGGACTGACATCGCTTGCATTTTGTTTCAGCTTGGAATGTATAACCTAAATTCAGTATGAAGAAACAAAGACAAACCCAAAATGAAGAACATTCTATTAATTAAAATAGAACCCAGCAATCCCACTCCTGGACATATACCCAGAGAAAACCATAATTCAAAAAGATACATGCACCCCAATGTTCATTGCAGCACTATTTACAATAGCCAGGACATGGAAGCAACCTAAATGTCCACCAGCAGAGGAATGGATAGAGAAGATGTGGTACATATATACAATGGAATATTACTCAGCCATAAAAAAGAAAATAATGCCATTTGCAGCTACATGGATGGACCTAGAGATTGTCATACTGAGTGAAATAAGTCAGACACAGAAAGACGAATATCACATGATATCACTTATATGTGGAATCTAAAAATAAAGGGTACAAGTGAATTTATTTATAAAACAGAAGCAGAGTCACGGATGTAGAAAACAAACTTATAGTTACCAGGGTATTGGGGAGAAGGGGGGATAAATTGGGAGATTGGAACTGACATATACACACTACTATATATAAAATAGTTGACTAATAAGAACCCACTGTATAGCACAGGGAACTCTACTCAGTACTCTGTAATGGCCTATATGGGAAAAGAATCTTAAAAAATAAAGGAGTGAATATATGTATATGTATAACTGATTCACTTTGCTGTACACCTGAAACTAACACAACATTGTAAATCAACTATACTCCAATAAAAATTAAAAATATATATATATATATATATATAAATGTCCTAAAAAATAAAGAAAGTCTTTTGAACTGTTTCAGTATAAAGCAGACTAAAGAGATATGGTAAAGAAATTCAAACTTAACCATAAACTAGATCCTCAATTAGAGATGAAAATGCTACACAAATGACACTATTGAGTCAGTTGACACAGATGACGATTAGTGATATTGTATTACTATGAAATGCACTGAAGTTGACAACTATATTATTCGTGCACACGTTAATTCTTAGGAAATATGCATTAAAGAATTTAGGGGTAGAGAGCCCGATTGATGCAACTAAATCTCAATAGATAGATAGATAGATAGATAGATAGATAGATAGATAATTGAGAGAGAGAATGATAAAGTTTATAGAACAAAGTGTTAATAATGGGTAAATCTTGATAAAGGGAACAAGGGTGTTCTATGTACTCTTCTCATTCTTAACGTTTTCTGTAGGTATAAAATGTCTTCCAAATAAGTTTTTAAGAAATTATTAATAATCAGTTGTTAAGGTGAGAAGAATGCAATTGTCAATAATAACGATTCTCCAGATTTGGGGACTGGTGGGAAAATATGTGAAGGTGACATTGATACCGACCAGGGTTCTTGGCCTTCCCCAATCAAGCAAGGCTTTATTGGGGCCCATGCTGCAGCAGGGAGGAGCGAAAACAAGTAACAGGTTCCCTTGCTCGCTCCCTGAGGAAGGGCGAACTGGTTCCTTCTATAGAGTGAGGGAAGGGGTGTGTCCAAGGATTCGGCCAGAGGGGTGTCTTAGGTGGTCTCCCCACCCATTTGGTGGTGTTGAGTGCAGGGGGCATGCGCAGTACCCTACTTTTGCTCCCAACACCCTGTCTTTGCTCCCAGCTCTTCAGAAGTGGCAGTTGGGAATTTTTTTGGTCTTTTTGTATATCCTTGTCCATAATTTGCCCCAACTGCACATGCACAGTTATTTTTAGTCCCTTATAGTTTCTTTGTATTCTGTTGCTTGGGGAGAGGTTTGTCCAGGTGCATTGCAGCAATGGGTCCCGGCCCAGGTCCCAGCCTGTCTCAACATAAAATATGTTTCTGACGTGAGTATTTTTTTCCCCCAAAAAAAATGCCTTAAGGAGCTGGGTAATGCCTTAAGGAGCTGGGTTCCATGGAACAAATTCCGAAAATGATCCAGAGACACAGGTTCCATTCCGATCTAAGAAGTATATCATCAGATGTCATGTCATCTGAGTTTTCATATGCTATTTCGCTATGGAAGTTCAAACTCACAAGAGTTGAACTAGAGGCCAAAAATGTATATCTATCTGTCCAAAGCTAGGTGGTATCTAAGGCTGGGGGAAGTACACAGCATGTTTAAGTTAAAGTTGTTGTTACGCTTGCAATGATGAGACTATTTATTTATTTCAGATTATAGTAACTAATGTGATTATTGAATTTACCATTTACAAACCATATATTTAATTTCAGGTCCATAGGCACAAATAAAGAATTCTGCACATATTCAGAATTTGCAAATCTAAAATCAGAAGGATTTTCTGAACTCATTTCACACCCTAAACTGACTTGACCTTATGTTAGGCTATATATAGTCTTTAATAATCCTGTTTGGTGTGAATGTCATATATTTGCTGCAAATATATGGTTTAATAACAGGGTGCTACCACAGACCCCACTCGGGGTGTTACATAAAACACTGTGTATGCACCACGTTACATTTCTAAAACCTGAAAATTTTTGGATATAGAAACACATCTGGACATAACTGTTTTGGTTAAGTGATTGCAGACCTGTGTTTATCTAATTTCTTTAATGAACAAGCTTCTTATCCTTGATTAAGTGAAGTAATAGTTATGAGAGAAGATAGAATACTAGAAAGTAAAATTGAAGATTAAATCCTGAAATTAATTTAAAGGACCCAGATTTGGGCAAGATTTTAAAATGATGACTTAAATAAGGACAATGTGGTAAATTAACCGTAACTGTGCTGCCTATTTGAATTATAAGTAGGATCATGATGTACAAGTATTCTAATTGCATTTTCTCTTTTCCTTCTGCAGTTAGCAATACACAGGCAAAGGCCTACTTGCAAAGTGGAAAATTCTCCGTACTAAGAATTTAGATTAAGAATCCCACTCTTATTCAGCCATTACCCTAGTCACTTATACTCCTTGACCAGTTTCCTCAACCGTAAAATGAAATAAGTAATTTAGATTAATATAAGTCCTCTTCTGAATTTTAAAATGAAATGATTCTAAAATTTCATAACTTTCTGTTTATATCCTATATTTTTATATTCTTATTCCATATGGTTCTAAAAATAGTACATGGTGCTATAATTTCCTTGAACTGTAAAAGATGAAATGCTGTTTGTTTTGAGAAAGAGGACCTTCTTGTACTAATCAATTTCTCTTGTAAACAGTGCAAGTTCCAGGGCCAGTAGAAAATCTGCAAGCCGTATCTACCTCACCTACCTCAGTTCTTATTACCTGGGAACCCCCTGCCTATGCAAATGGTCCAGTACAAGGTTACAGATTGTTCTGCACTGAAGTGTCCACGGGGAAGGAACAGGTAGGCAAGAGAATGGGCCCCACTCCTATCGCCTATCGGAGAAATTGCAGGAGATCTGCAGGCTCTTGATATAAACCAGTATCCAGCACATTAATTGGATAGCTGACCAGTTTTAAAGTAACTGTTATTGAAACTGTTAAGCAATTTAATTGAATTTGGGTGGTAAGAGAGGCAAATGGGCAATGAGATGAAGTTAATACAAAGGATGCAGATTTTTTGTTTGAGTATATTGTGGTCTGGGCCAGTGTAACCACATTTGAACGAGCCCATGTGGTTCCAGAAAAGTATTTGCATTTTCAGTCCTTATCCTAAGGGATGATCAATCTTATTTTCAGCAACTTCCGTCAAATTGCTTTTTTCATTCTTTTTTCATTCATATGTTTGATGTTATTTCTGTCTTCTCCCCGCCATGGGACCGTCACCTATCACTTCTCGTTGTTTTCAGAATTACTTTACTCCTGAAGACTACCTTCTATTTTGCTTCTAATCTGTGGTTAGCACAGACATTGGAAAATAAACAAATTAGATTTTCATGTAAAGTAAGAGTAAATGAGTCTTAAGGGAGACACATGAAACTCAACTATTCTATTTTGTGACATATATATGACTATTGAGATGTTTACTTCCAGATTCTCAAGTTCATGTGGGAAAAGATACATAGACAAGTGGGTAGTTAAATAGGAAAGACCAGAAATGACCTTGGGATATTGAAGTTCTTATGATGTGTTGTGAAATTTGCCCATTATAGTGTGGTCTTCATGCTTCCACATACACTGCATGATAGATATTTTTCATTAAAATAAAATGTTTGCATTAGTTCTATTCAGAACAGTTCCAAGTTCCAAGTTATAGCATAAGAATTATTGAGATCCTCCTAAGTAATCATTCATTCCATTTTTTTTGTTTACTGCTCCCATGCTATTTAGCTCTTATTTTCACCTTTCTATTCTACCCTTTTCCTACACATGTTAGTTCTTCAATAATGCATTTTACCAATTCATTTAAATAAATTAAAAAATAGTGTCACCCAAGATAGAGTGTGAGGATCATTGGGAAGAGCTGTATAATGGATCTTCTGGAGTGAACTGGCTCTGATTTGCTCAGTGACCTTCACCTCCATTACCTCATTTCTACATCTGTGAACTGCTGAAAACAATTCCAACTTAACCTCACAGCATTTTGAGAGATAATAATTGTAGCAAAGTATCCATAACAATTGTAGCAAAGTATCTGTCAGTTTCCAGAATCTCAGGTATATTTCAGCACAAGAAGGAAGAATTCTATTGTTTCTTGGTAAATTATTCCATTTTGGGTACAGGAGCAACTCTGCCTTCCTGTGGATTTACAAGCTGCCTTCTGCCTGTCAGGGTTTTGGTGTGGGTGTTAATAGTGCACACCATTCAATGTATTGGGTGGTGTTAAACAAATTGGAACTTAATGACTCTAAAGATAGCGTGGTGCTGTTTTAACTAGGGTCCACAGAGTGGTTTGGTCTTCAGTGGGGGAGTGTGTGTCACAGTTTAGGTTTTATAACAACTCATAGTAAGGTTAAAGTGTAGTTTTGTGAGTAAGAGTCTAACATCCAATTCACTGATTGCACAGAATGGCTGCCATTTCAGCTTTTACGTGTCTCCTGCATGACAGTTTTGGTGTTTTATGTCTCCAGAATATAGAGGTTGATGGACTATCGTATAAGCTGGAAGGCCTGAAAAAATTCACGGAATATAGTCTTCGATTCCTAGCTTACAATCGCTACGGACCAGGAGTATCTACTGATGACATAACTGTGGTTACGCTTTCTGATGGTAAGTTATAGACAGTGAAATTTGACTCACATAGTTGTTATAATAATGAAATAATATTGGATATATGTCATAGATTCCATGTTCAAGGCTTCCTAACTAAAACTTCATGGAGTATACTAGCATACATCAGAAATTTGGCTAATTCACTCAAACTGTCTATTACAGTCAAATTTAAACTTTGAAAAGGTATACACTCTGAATCAGGATATGCTAATTAGTCATCTTCAAAGTGTGACTGCTGCCCGAGAGCTCAGAGTCATTTCTTTGTGTGTGTTTCCCTTTATTCCTATAAATACAAACACATTTGTACATGTGTGTGGGCTAATTTACATCAGCATCTTTCTTTTGTTTCTCCTTCTAAACAGTGCTAGATGATTAAAAGTGTAAATGATGGACAGTCCTCCTACATATACGTATTGAAAGTATTAAAACTGAATATGAAAATTTATATTTTAGTTTTACTTTGCCTAACAAGTGAAAGATGAGACATATTTTTTAATGCCATAACAAAGAGAAAGAAATCTTAATGAAGTAGATGAATTTGACAAAGCAGTAGCAGAGGAAACTAGGGATCTAAAAATGGATGATAATGAAAGGTTGGAAGTTTAATGAAAAGTGAAAATAAAGCACAGCAGAGCATATGATATGGGGCCAGTGACAATTCAGGCAGGTGCAGAAATGCAGAGATGTGACCTCCATGAATACTAAAAAGGCATCAAGCTATTTCTTTTCAGCAGCGGTTTCCATGTTGGTATGTGTAATTCTATAAATTATTGATCTTTCGAATTTCAAAAAAATGACTTTAGTTTGTGATTCCTTGACTGAGCCAACCTTGCTTCAATCTAGGAAAGCATCTGGGTGGATATTTCATACAATATCAGTGAAATGAAGAAGGGCATGCATGTTATTAAGGATAGTGTAAAGAAGACAGAGGAGTAATGTTCATTTGCAATTTCAATGTAAAATAATACTTTATATCTGACACTGCTTTGGTAGAATTTTTAATGTAATTCTTAAGCCCATCCATCTGATTCTGTTATTGAAGACAGAACAGAATATTTATTGGCAGAATAAATTACTTCACAACTTATAATTATAAAAATAAAAGGAAAACAAACGAAAATGAATATTTTACATAATTTATGTAGATTTCATTCACACACTGAACTGTAATGCTGTGGCCTTATTCTCTACTTTGGTTTTAAATGTCATAAGTGAGAAAGACAGATTATTACTCATTAATCCAAGAATTATTATCTAGAAGTATTGCAACATTTAGGATTTAGAAAATGCCTGTCCTTAAATGAAAGGATTTCCTGACTCTAATCCAACAAGCATCACTCTGCAAGGGACCCCAGCTTCCCTCTATCAGATGCACTTGAGAGAGAACACATGAACTTCAGGGGCCCCTAGGGGTGGGTACTTCAACCTCGTCTGCTTTCATCTTTACAATAAACTCATCTCTTGTACTTCAATCTGATGTCCTCTACTCTCTACTGAAGCTATGCAGGCTGAGGTCACATACAGATGAATTTAATTACGATTAACAGTCACCTGCTTCCCAGCTGTAAGTCACAAAGCCCTGTTCTCCTTGACTTTCTGGATGTTATACAAGGGAGATGTTGTGAAAATCAAATGTTTAATCCACATAAGCACCTAAAACATGGGCATGGCATATATTTAAATGTTTAATAAATGTTATCTATGCCAATGTCTCTTTTTCTCATTATTCTAAGTGTTCCTTAATATGAGGGATGATATTATATTCATCTCTGTATCCCTCCTGACTCAGTAAATATTTATTGAATTAATCAGACAGTTCAGCCACACCTGTACAGATGTTTGTAAGTATAGACTCATCTTTAGGACTTCCTCTTTGTGTGACTAACTTAACATATGATCATGTGTAAATATATATGTGTTATAGAGAGCATCAGATTTCCTATAAGGCCAGAGAAATTCTTACCATAAAAAATTTATATTGGGACTATAGAAAAATGGAATAAAAGCAAAAATAAGATGCAAATAACTTTTTTTCTTAATTAATTATCCCCAAAGTATCCATGTTATGCTAAGATGCTTGTAAAGGTTTTATTCTGAGGAGCTGTCATCTCTAAGTTAGCTCTGTTTTAATTGTTTTTCTGGGAAGAAACACGTTTTTGTTCAGATTCCTCCACCTAGTATATCATTAGTTTACAGCGTTCCACTTCTTCAAACCGTTGGGGTTGTAGAGCATCAATCCAGACAGCCTAATATTTAGTGTAGACTGTAAGTAGTTTTGCCAGTTTGTTCTTAAGCACTGTCTCTGGAACCAGTTGACATGAATAGGTTACTAACAGATTTTATGAATTAATCAACATTTATTGGTGCCCGTGCCAACTTGCCCTGTGTTCAAAAGCAGAGGGACCAAATTTTATAGGCAAGCTTAGCTATAGGAATGTGCTTCTTACTGTTATCGCTAATATTTATTGAGTACTTATTAGTGCAAGGCCCTGCTCCACACACTTCACAACACTGTATTTTTCCCTACTTTACAGATGTCAAAACTAAGGTAGAGGTCACAAAAGCTAGTAAGCAGCAGAGCCAGGTCATATAAGCAAGTAAAGAAGGGGGATTCAGTGTGGAAATATATTGTTTCTCTTATTCTATAATAAATGTCTCATATTAGGTCCTTCAAGAAAAAAGCTCAGGGCTACATATAAATTCTTTCAATCCACAAATTATGTGTACAGGACAGCACACACTTGCTAAGGGGAGGAATTCAAGTGACTATATGTACGATTCATTTACAAGTTTGAGAACTTAATCTACTCTACAGAATGCTTCATCACCATGTGCTTAAACCAGCATGCTCCACCACATTGAGAGGAGTTTCCAGAGCAAATGCCTCTGATTGGCTTTAATGAACCTATTGTAATTGATAAATTACTTGACATTTCGAAGAGAAAAGCAATGAACTATGTCCTTGCCCTCTGCCTCATGAAACAATGAAGCGTTGTCAAATAAGACAAATAAAGAAAGTCCCAATAGATAAATGTAGATTCCACTCACTTCCACCAAGCATCTAATCCTATCTATTGTATCTATTTATTTGTAAATAGTACGGAAATTGATAGTAAGAAGAAGAGAATAATAACTAAAAATACTGTAGAAAAACACCGTCCACTTTTTTTCCTGACTGTGTAAGGCAAGAATAGCCAGTGTGCCATCTGTGAAAAGTAGGAGAAATTTATATTGTAAAAAACTAGGCAAAATTCATTAACACCGTTGTTACAGTCCACCTTTGGGACTTGATGGCTTTAAATTCCTAATATGGAAAATTATCAAATTGTGGTAGTTTATTATTGTTCTTATATATTCTTGGCTTTCTGAAATGAGGAGTTAAATGCCATTTATAAACTTTCATTAAAGTGAGATTTAAGGGTTACATATCAACTAGCACAGTACCTAGAACAAAATGTATGATAAATTTAAATACCTTCTCTTTCCTCCAGTATTCTGTGTTTTCATATTATTTAATTGGTCAAAAGTGTGTGTAATATGATTAGTAAAGTATAATATGATATAAATGTTAGAATATCATATGAAACCTAAACTAGAAATATTTTTCATCAGTAAGAAATGATTTATTATCACCTAATATTAAGACATTATTCCCAATCTTTGCTTTTAAAGAATATATTTTTCAGAAGCTGTGCAATTATATGATTTAGAACATAGCTTTTTTTTTTCAGTTTGTACCTGTTTTAATTTTTACTGCTTTACAGAGTGATTTGAATGTGGGTCATATTAAATTCTTCCTCATTGTGAGAACATCAGTTTTTTTTTAGTTCTTCTGATCACACAAATTATTTTTATTTCCAGCCTATCTTTAATCTTTTCTTGGTACGGTCACTTTAGAAAACTTTGTATCTATTAAAACTTAACATATGTTTAACCCTCATAGGGGGTCCCCCACCACCAGTATTTCCACTCCTAGGTATAAATGAATGAAGGAAATGAGTGCAGTTGTCCAGCAGAAGACACAAACTAAAATTTTCATAGCAGCTTTATTCTCATAACTCCAAACTAGAAATTGATCCAAATGCCATTCATCAGTAGAACAGATAAATATAAATTAGAATAATTGTACATTGTAATACTATGGAGCAACAAAACAAAACAAAAAACTATTGCTACATGCAACAATATGAATGGATCTCAAGAAGTAAGCGAAAGAAGCCAGCCTCTGGGAAAGAGAACACACAACTATAGTTTTGCTTTTAGTAAGCTCAAAATAAACTAATCTGTGGAGTTAGAGGTGATAATAAGTAGTGGTTACTATCAGAAAGATACTGACTAAGAAGGGACACAGTGAGCTTTCCAGGTTATTGAAAATGTTCTATATCTTGATCTAGGTGGTGTTTAAATGGGGATGTACACACACACACACACACACACACACACACACACACACACCACTTTATCCAGTCATACATTCAAGGTTTATGCACTTTCCTATATGTTATACCTTAATTTAAAAAATAAAATTGCAAAATTATAAACTTTTTTTTTATTGTGACCAAATTTGTTGACTGAAACTCTAAATATGAAAAATATTTTATTGTAATCTTATAGTCTTTCTATTAATTGATTCATTCAATATATATTTGCTGAGTGTGCCCCATGTGCTTAACACACATCAATATTGGGGATGCAGCATCAAAAGGACAAAAATCCTGGTTCCTGTGAAGGTTATATTCTGTATTTGATAAGAAAACCATAGCAGAATTAAATGAAATTAAAAAATAAAGTCTATCTCCTAAATAATGAAATATGTTTTGAAAGAATGCTTGTTGACCTAATTCATGAAAAACAAGCTCTGATAAACATTTTACCACACGTTACATTGCTAATAACCTTTATCAAGTACTAACAAAATAAGTGACTATAATTCCTATCATGTTTATCACTTATTCATCAAAGTCAAACAAAATGAGTGATTATAATTCCTATCATGTCCAGAAAGGTCCAGGAGCTAATATTTAAGTAAGTATCCACTTGTTCATTTAATTATTGAGTCGGTAAATATTAATTGAATGTCAGTTTGGAGGATTTAAAGATTAATCAGGCATATATCATGCCCTCATAGTGATTACTTTTGAGAAGGCAAAATCAGAGTAGGAGTTAAATAAATTCAGGGTAAATATAAGCACCCCAGGAAAACAGATTATTGTCCAAGTTCAAATTAAAGAAGAGGGACATAACAAAAATGGCCCTTAAATTTTTGAAGATGCTGAAAGCCTTTCTCCTCTATTAAATTTGTAAATTTGTCATGAAAAAAGATAAGGAATACTCTGATTTATATATATTAAGCATTTACTGAATGCTACTTATATGACTGTTGTGGGGCAGAATTATTTATTTATTTATTTATTTATTTATTTATTTATTTATTTATATGATTCATCCAAGACATCTAGAATAGTACTTGAGATATTACAGTCATTCAGTGAATGGCTATCATTGAATTACTAACTTGATAGAATATTCACTTTTTGATATAGTAAATATCCATTAGAAGTATTATAAAGAAAGCTGTATATGTTCTTCCTCCTTCCATGAAGGATTGGAACAATCAAAATGCAAGTAAGAGAAGCAAAATACCTAGAAAACCCACGAAGAAAAATAAATTGCTCCTTTGTTAATAGAATTGGCTCACCAAATGCTCTCTGGTAACCTGCTTGCATCTATGACACAGAGATTTAATTACAAAGTGTGAGAAAAAGAAAAGGGATGTATTTCTTCTTTTCACTTTTTAAGGGATAATAAAGGTTGCATTTAAAAAGATTAAGCAACAAGAGTGACATATTTCATCATAAAACTGTGGAGGTCCTGAAATGCACAATATCTTAAGCCCTTAAACCACTCTAGGAAATCTCCCGTGTGTTTTTATTGGTTCCTCTGGGAAGGTTATCACTGGAAAGCTGTAATTAAATGGCAGTATTTAGTATCATGGCAGGTGCTTTTTGCCTAAGAGTTTTGGGGGCTCCCTAGATGGATATCTGGGCCACTAAGTGAGAAAAACAAATGCAGTCATTTTTCATCTCTCCAGGAAAATTTTGAAGTGCCTGGAATTACCTACCTGATTATCCTTATGAACAGTGAAAAAGACATGCTTTCTCTTTTCACAGAGGGTTGGAGTTTCTCTTTCGTGACTTTGGCAATAACGATCTCACCTTGTTTTATTTCTTCTAGTGCCAAGTGCCCCGCCTCAGAATGTCTCCCTGGAAATAGTTAATTCAAGGGTGAGTTGTGGAAATGTTTACTACTTCATTACCAATACCTGTGTAACTTTCAATCACCCATCCACTGCTTGGGGTGGATGGTGGCTTCCATGTGAGGAAATGTTCCAGAACAACACAGTGAGTGGCATTAATCCCACATCTTCCACCACACTTGAATGAATTAAATGAAGGAGTTGTTTGCTTCTAGTACACTTGATTTTATAAATGTTATCATGATTAAAGGCTATTCCATCAGGTAACAAAGTTGTCTATTTACCTATACTTATCAGTACAGTAAGTCCCCCACATAACGAACCTTCAAGTTGCGAACTTTCAAAGATGCGAACATGCCTGTGTGTGCCAGCTGTTGTACTGTACTACTGTACTTTTCAGGGTACTGTACTGTAAGATTAAAAATGTGTTCTTTATTTTTTGTGTTTGCTTTTTTATGTATTATTTGTGTGAAAAGTATTACAAACCTATTACAGTATAGTACTATGTAGCCGATTGTGTTCGTTGGGTACCTAGGCTAACTTTGTTGGACTTTTGAACAAATTGGACTTTTGAATGCGCTCTCAGAATGGAACTCATTTGTATGTGGGGGACTTACTGTATAGGACATAATGTGCTAGATGGAACAATTGAATGTAGGAATGAAAAAAGTAATTACAAGAGTTGGGATAAAGAGAGACTTTGTTTCCTGGTAGATTTAATTTGAATTGAATATTTCATCCTCATTCCTCTTCTTCTCTTATAAATATAGACATGGAAGGCTGTTCTTGAGGTCTGATAAGGTTATCTGTATGAAGCAGTATTAATCAGTGATTAATGTTTTACTGGCCTGAAAAGTTGATACAACTTTCAAAAGGGTTTAAATTAGGCTGGGTGTAGCTGAAGATAAGGAGTTAATGCCAGAATCAGTTTTCTAGAAATATCTCCTTTTTCAAGTGTGTCTCACTCAGCATTGGAAAGAAGCGAAAACCACACAGTAGAGGAAAGCAAAAGTAAGATTGGCCTGGCTTGCCTCTGTCATCATCTGGTTGTGTGTGCTTAGCGAAATAATTTCACTCTCCCTGGGTCTCAGTGAGGAGACTAGCCTAACCGGTCTCCAAGCTCTAGAAGATGACAGGAAAATCATATGTGTCTCAGAGAAAGTCATACTCTGATTTTTAATCCTACCTTCCTCTTCTAGTAACTGTATACGATGTCAGAAAAGTTTCGAACCTCAGTAAACTTCAGTTTCTCTATATTCATACAGTGTGCATGTTAATCCCTCCCTTATTGATTTGTCATGAGGAAGTAGTAATATAGCATATGCAAAGGATCTAACTTAGCATCAGTAGCTATTACTTCACTCAATGTACAATTTCTTGCCATATTTTGCAAAAGTCTCTGACGAAGCCATATTTTGTGATTTTGATCAGATTTACCTCTGTCAAATGAGTTTACCTTTTGGAGCTAGTGAAATGTCTTTTAAATGGTTATCCTCTTATAATTTTAGGCACTAATTGGATAAGAATGAATGAAACAAATTTAAACTTAGAAGGGAGAAAAATAAATGAACTAAGGGAAGAAAAATGAGCTAAAGGAAAATAACGAGAAATAGACATCACCCTAAAAATGACATTATTATTTACAACATTAAATATTTTACAGATGTTTACAGCTATTCTAGTTAACAGATTGCCAAATCAAAGTCAAGTAGATTTTTATAATTATTGTAGGTTGCTAATGAATGAAACTGGGAGACCATATTATAGTTTCTCTTGTTTTAATGACTCATTTTTACTAGAGTTTCACCCGATTTACATCTTTCCTTCAGGACAGAACATAGAAATTGATATAAGCTATTTTGTGTGTGTATGCTCGTATCCCATAAAAAGTCTACTTTAGCAAAGGATGAATGTTTTCTTCTGGAATGTGAATAAGGCATTATTGAATGACCCTGGTTGCTGACTCTCTTTGAATATGAATTTATTACCCTCCTGTAGGAGGGAATTCCTGGATTGCAAAATTGACTTTTTCGACTGATATATATATATATATATACACACACACACACATAAACACACACACACACATACACATAATCAAATATCACAGGCCTTGCTCTTCTAAAATCTGCAGTGTTTGCAGCAACCAAATATTAACACCCCTGCTTCTATCTTCTTGAAGTTATCTGTGTAATGTTGCACTACCAGAAAATTTAACTTGTTCATTAGCTTTTCAGAATGAATACAGCAGGCCCAGGCACTAGAAAGCTTCTTGCTCTCCTCTCCCTCCCTCTGTTATCTTCTTTCCTAGCTTTTCAGGCATTATAAATTATTTTTCTTGGATTGTTACCAAGAGGAAAGGAACTGGATGATCAAAGCACTGTTTTATCATTCCCAATATGTTGATGCAGAGAAAAACAATAATATGATATTTTTATATTTGTCTCTTGTTTGAAACAAAAGAAAAGCTCTCAAATATACTAATATTTGCCCCAGATGATTACCACTTTAAGGAAGAAATTTGTAAAGAAAGAAACATTGTAGTTGAATAGTGTTGTATTCTTTTAGACTAATAGAATTATGACTTTAATGTTATTCATTTACTTGGAATTTTTATTTAATATAGAAGGAACAGTCATATTTTAAGTTCTTATTCT